>NC_050524.1:28127909-28136135 GCF_002922805.2 Oryzias melastigma | reverse complement strand
ACCCCATTGAATTGCATCGGCCATAAACTGCTGTAAATGTCTTAAAGTAATGGTCTAGCTCTATCTAAAAGATTACTCGCCTGATGGATGTAGGTAAAGCCAAGAACCTGAAGCCCTACAAGAGCCTCCTCATAACTTTGTGATTGTAATGTTTCATTTCAAATTGTTGTCAATGCCCAGAAGATGGTCATATGCTCTCACTCTTTCCTTTGTTTTAGTCTTGGAGGGAAAGTTGTGTGAGAGAAGATCGACGATACAAAGTCTGTTGACAGAGGATTTTATCAGTTCGCGAGACAAAACGGAAATAATGCCATGACATTGCTTGGAGGGTGTAGCTTGATTTAAGATTCCAGGCCACTATTCTCCACCTCTGATCAGCCGAGGCAGGACAGGAGGTCAGATAAAATGTCTATTAATTGTTCACCGTCGGTTTTGTCTGTTTCATCTAACGTCTCCAACCAACACGAGGACATAACTGT
Source organism: Oryzias melastigma (assembly GCF_002922805.2). NCBI lineage: Eukaryota > Metazoa > Chordata > Actinopteri > Beloniformes > Adrianichthyidae > Oryzias > Oryzias melastigma. Next base: position 28,135,656 of record NC_050524.1, on the reverse strand, counting down.
CAGTCTGTGATGTCACATGTCCTTTATGGTTCAATAGAAATTCAGTTTAATGATCATCTCAGTCCAGAAGATAAGAAGATCATTAACAAATGTCAGCATTTCTATACACGTCAGGGTTCCTGCAGGGTCTTAAAAAGTCTTTAAAGCATTGAATTTACGAATACCTTAAAAAGTCTTCAACTTTGATATGTGAGCCTAAAAAACTTCTCCGTAGCACATTTCTTGTTGAAAATAAAATGTTTCAACCATTATTATTTTGATCAAATGTTAATAAACCGGGGCAGAAGCAGTTGTAATGGACCAATATGTGGAGTCAGAAAGCATGCTAAAGCATCATGACACAGACACCAATAACAAGCTACGGTTTTGATATAACTTTAAACTAATTATGCTGACAAATTGGTCTTACTTTTGATAAACATGGCCTTAAAAAGGTCTTGAAGAAACTTGTAGGAACCCTGTATAAGCTTGCTGCACTTGAACTATAAGTCTTAACTCCAAATAGAAAAAAGTTCCAGGCTCTCCAGAAGCGCAAGTCCCACGAGTTTAAATGTCACTCTTTTGAACCTTAAAATGTTCAATTTTAAAGGAGCTATGCATTGTTTCAATTAATCCTAACATGCCTCAGTTGCTATGGTGACAATTAAAAGTAACCACAGCAACATAAATGTTTGATCAAAGGACAGCACTGTTTCCAAAATATGATGATGATTTGATTGCTGCCTTTAAAGTTCTAATCCAATCGCCTTTTAATCTATTTTTAAAGTGTTACCATGATTGAGTTGTTTTTTGCCAAAATAATAATAATTTAATAAAACTTTTGTTTTCCAGGACATAGTTTCTGCAGAGCTACAAGACTTCATAGGAAATTCGCCTCTAAATTGTGGGCGGGACTTATAGGGTGGACTCACACCGCTAGCGTTACGGCTCCGATGCGTCCACCACAGTCTTTTCGTAACTTTAAAAGTGCGAGAGGAACTTCCACTGCAGGCGTTCATGTCTTGCGTCTGTAGACCGACCTCTGCGTCGCTGCGAATCCGTTTCATTGGGTTTTAAATTTTGACGGACGACGCAGCTGATCTGCAGCACTTTTCCTCCACCATCAGAATAATGACACAAAAATATAAAAACAACTAAACAAGATTTTCATTAAGTGGGTCTTTAAAGTGTTTGTATTATTTTTTTTAAATCGGGCATTTGTATCATTGCTCAGCTTGTACTCTCTTTGTCGTATTAGGCACAAACACCCCTTATGGTTTTATAATTCCAAACATTTGGCCTTTTCTTGGGAGTGATTGTGTCATTATGGTGAACTCATCTGCTGAGTTTTGGGCCGTCCGTTTGGTATCATGTGTACAGTAAACTCATAAGCCAGTACACTGACCTCATGTAAGCTGATTATCCTTCTCTATAACGTTACCTCTTCATTGCATCAACAGGATGTGCACACACACACAAACACACCCCCACAGGGTTGTGTAGCTCTGGACACAACATTGCATGATAAGGCTTTGTGTGATCTAAAAACACTGCTGTTGTTTTTCACTTCTTTTTTTTTTTTACCTTTATGCAATAAAATCAATAGTTTGACATTTTTTTACACATTTTGGACAAAAAGAACAACATTTAAAAATCTATTAAGAAAATACAGAATGCAACAACAGTCAAAAACAGAAGAAAAAATGCTCCATCCATTCATCCTGATATTTCCTTTTGGGGTCATGGGGCTGCTGGAGCCTGTCCTGCCTACTGCTGAGGGACAATTTAGAATTAGTTTATAAAAAATCCTTTTATGAAAATGTAATCATGAACATTTTATTTATTGAAGAAAAAGAAAATAGTTAACAAAGTCATACATTACAGTACAATAAGATACGATAGAATAAATAATGATACATTTTTTATTCAATGATACAATACAATATGACCTGATACGATATGATACAATACGACACGATACAATACAATGTGATAAAATACGATACGATATGACACGATACGATACAGTATGATATGATAGAATAAATAATGATACTTTTTTTATTCAATGATACAATACAATATGACCTGATACGATATGATACAATACGACACGGTACAATACAACGTGATACAGTACAGAACAATATCGTACGATACGATACAATACAATATGATAAAATACGATACGATATGACACGATACAATACAGTACGATATGATAGAATAAATAATAATACTTTTTTTTCAATGATATGATACAATATGATACAACACCATACAATACACTATGATACTATACAACACAATATGATACTATACAACACAATATGATACTATACAACACAATACAATATGGTAAAATGCGATACAGTATGATCCGATATGATACAATAGAGTATGATACAATATTATATGAAATTATACAATACAATATGATACAATACAATACGATATGATACAGTACAATACAATATGACGCGTTGCAATACGATACAGTATGATATGATACAATACAATACAGAACTACACAATAGATACAATACGATACAGTCATAACATTTTTATGTTAAATTTAATTTAAATAAATGCATCAGGGAAACAAAACTGAAATACTAATAACATGTCCTGAGAATCAAAAATGCCTAAAATTCATTTCCTAAATTGAAAAAGAGCTGTTTCTGGTACAGATGTGGGCTGAAAAGCTTTAGCACATGGTTGCCAAACAACCAAGCTTTTTACTGCATGACATGGTGTAATATATCTAAATATAAAGCAGGATAAAGTTCCATAAAGAAATCATGCATGACCAATGTAATGATGCTCAGTGAAGCTTAGCTTAATACACCATATGAAAAGATGCTTAACTTACATGCATGATGTACCATAACATGATTGGATTAAAATGCACACAACTGGAGATGTAATACTATAAGAGCATGTAAAGTTATCAAAAAATGCTTTTTTTTATCCCACATGGACAAACATTTCCACTATGCGTTGAAGTAAGAGCAAAGAGAATTTTGAAAAATTGCTAGTTTCATCATTTCATTTACAAGACGGATTGGTAAAACTCCATATTACCTTTGATCCATCCTTAAAATTGCTTGTAGTACTCATAGTTTGTGTTCTAGTAACTTTCTCACTATGGTTCGAACCACCTTGGGCCGGTCCTCATTTGCTTTTTCTGCCCCTTATGACTGGAATGAGCTGCAGAAAACTCTGAAGTTACGTACCTTGGTCTCATTAGCTGCCTGTATGACAACTTTAACAGATGTGGTTAGTGATGAACGCAGATGTTTTTAATTTTTGGGAGGGACTTTTCTTTCTGTAATTTTATTAACTTGGTGCCTCCAGTACCAGCAGGTACTTCCTATTTGGAACCCCTGGGGGAGGGGTCACTCTGTCCAGTTCCCCTTTACAGTCAATGACTGCTAAACAAGAAAAAAAAAACTAAAAGAAATTTTTTAAATGCCTTAGCAATGAGGAAAAATAGTAGAAATAGTATACAATTCATGAAATTTAAAGTCCACCTCTGAGGAAAATCCTGTGATTTTTTTTTTGTTTTTAGCATCTCTGTGTGGCATTTTTCTTCTGAAAGAGAACAAATGTAATAAGAAATAATTTCGTTTTTGGATTCTGAGTATTTCTTCTTTTAAATCTCTGTTAATCAAACTGTCACAGATAGACTCTGTTTGAATGAATGATCTTCTTTCCATCACATTAAACCCTCATCTGTTCCTAGTGTCTAGTTCAGGTTCTGGAGAAGAGAAGATGGTATCTTCACATTGACTGCAGTCAAATGAGCCGCCGTTCACATTTCTGTGGTCAAATCAGCATCACTGGATTTTTTGTGTGAGTTTCATCCAATACTTACGGTAGCAGGACTGAGAACGCTGGAAAATCTCCACCAGACTCCACGGAGCTTCTTGATGTGACCACGGAAATGTGAACGGCGGCTCATTTGACCGCAGTCTTTTGGAGGAAGTTCAGTCCATGAAGCTCTTCACTTCCTCATGCAAGCTGACATCTGGCTAAAAAAAACGACGCTACTGGACATTCCTGATATTGCTTGACATTTTTTATGTAGCAGCGGTGAAGATTTACGCTAGCCAGACACAGAGCTATCATAATCAGACAGGGGGGGATCAGGGGTGGGGCTGCTAAGTTCAGCTCCAAAAGCCACGCCCCCTCAGAGGAGATTTTGGAAATAGACATATGCAAATATATTCAGAAGGGAAGTATCAATTAACTTTCCCCACAATTTGGTTCAATAGTTTAACAAACAGTCCAGTTTTGAGCCTAGATTTGTGTCATCCTTTCTTGTCACATTCATTTAGAAAAATCAACTATATGTTATTAACTTTGAGCCCTTCATTAATCTAAAGATGAACAAATTTAGAAATAAAAAGAAGCACCCAGTGTGACCTTCATAATAAGCATTAAAAGCTGCCTCATTTCATTGTAGTTTGGGTAGATCCATCCTTCCTGAGTGATGCTCGCTTCAAACATATCACCTAACCTCTGCGCATGCTTACAGCTTTCAAGAGAAACGTCTGGAAATTCAATCCACTCCATGAGCCCCCCCCCTGACCCGTTCAGCCTTGGAATGAGTCTGTAAACGCTCAGAGCTTGGCCCTGCCTGCCTGCCTGCCTGCGTGTGGCGTGCGCTTGCTTTCGTGTCAGCGTGAGGGTGTGCACATGCTTGCATACGCTTGTGTACACCTGTGATGAATAGGTTAATCAAGCATCAGAAATCAGACTTGGCAGTTGGGGAGGACGGATCGTAAAAGTGTGAGAGCTCTCACAGACACGTGCACACACCTGGGGCGGGTTTGTAAAGGTGATAAGAAAGACTCACAGGTGGTGGAGCAAAGGTGAAGCAGAGACAGGAAAACAAATGTAAACACATCCATTCGTAACAAGGAAGTACCAAAGCTGCAAATACCCTAAAGCCACTTTATTTCAGTTCCCAGTTTCTATTAGCAACCAACATACAAGACACAAATTGCTTCACTCTCACCCCCCCATCTTTAGCTGCTTGTTCTGATTGGATATCATGTCATCTGTACTTTAAAGAAGCCGAATTATTAACCGGCTTGTATAGTATTAGAGACCCGATTGAAGTTCATGTTACCACATCCAACGGATACTCCCTTTCACAGGACTCCACTGTACCCATGTTGTGTATTTTATATGTCAGGCTGAAGACCTTTGTTCAGATTCACAAGCTCAAATTTACGGTGGGGCTCATGACAACAAGACAAACACAACAACACTGTTGTGTGTGTGTGTGTGTGTGTGTGTGTGTGTGTGTGTTCAACCAGTTCCTCACACACATAAACAATCCATCCTAACTTATGTGGTAATCGACGATGATGTTGTGACTCTGTAGCATAGCAACCCACACATACACACAGAAACGATTGTATTTCAGAGTTTAGCAAAAACAGACAAGTTGTTTGAAGATAAATTTATTAGATTATTTTCCTGATTTGACCAACTTTTGTAAAGATGGAAATTGATTGATTTCATGTGAGATATGCTGTCATTCTGAATGAAGGTGTTCTTTCTTGTGGTGGAATGAAAACGTCCCTTTGTGCTTCTGATCAAAACGCTCTTTTTACTTTTAACTCCGGGAGGAGCCGGCGACACTTTTATGTGGAGAAGCTTTAATGTCAGCTCCAGTGTGGACAGAAAATATCAACACAGACGTGTAGATAGCCTTCCACTTCTGCGTTGATCCAGTGAAATTTACTCCAGAGTAACGGATCATTGAAATCTACTGCAACGGAATCTATGCATGAACATCACAGCCGTGATCTGGTTCTCTGTTAGCAGGGACTACAATTAATTTATGTCTCATAAAACGCAAACATCTTTTGATCTATGGACTGATTTTTGGGAAACATCTAAAAACGTGTTACTTTCTTGGACATAGTTCAGTGGCAGGAGTTCATCAGAAATTCACCTCTGAGTTGTGGCTGTTGACGTGGAGTAAACCCGCCCCCATTTCCCATCATCCATCTGTTTATTGGAGATGGGCGGATAGATCCAAAATATCGATAGTATCGATCTCAAATTCAAATATCAGAATTCCAAATCAGATCTCAGCCACAGCAGAGAACGAGCATGCAGGCACTACGTGTTGTTGACCCGATTTAAACGCTGAGTTGTTTTTGACAAGTTACTTTTCTTCTGTTTAAGAAGTTACAAACTATTTATATTTCTACCAGTTTTTTTTTTAATTGTTCAACATCTTGATTTATTTTTGCATCATACCTAGCCAGCAATGCCAAATGTGTCCCAATTGGTTTAAAAGTGGGGAGAAAATGTGGGCCCCAATTGGGTTTTTCTGTTTTCAGTTTCTGTGGTGGTCCCAGCTGTGTTTGCACACAATGACTTAAGTGGGAATTCAGTCAGTTAGCTTGCTACGCTAGCCAGCTGCCCGGTGGACAGCTAGCGTGCCTAGCGAGCTCCACTGTAGGATGCTAGCGAGTTCTGCTGTAGTGTAGTCCTCTTTATTGAGGTAGTGAGCTCCACAGTAGCATGCTACCAAGCTCCTCTATCACAAGTTCTGCTTTGTAGAACCAGCGAGCTCCTTGGTATTGGTATAGGAAGCTCTGCTGTAACAGTCTAACGAGCTCCTCCTTAGCAAGCTAGCATGCTCCACTGAATTGAGCTAACAAGCTCCGGTGTATTGAGCTAGCAAGCTGCTGCTGCGAGTTAGCATGCTACTCTGTAGCATCCTAGTAAGCTCCTCTGTATCGAGGTAGCAAGCTCCACTATAGCATGCTAGCGAGCTTCTCTACAGCGAGCTAGCATGCTCCGCTGTATTGAGCAAACAAGCTCTGCCGTATTCAGCTATCAAACCCTGTTGTGGACCGGGGGACTGGATACCATAGCGAGTCTACCCAGTGAGTGCCCACTTGAGCCTATGTGGGCAAACACAGGTGGGGCCCACGTTTTCTGGCCACTTTACATGGAGCCCACTTGGCTTAGCTAGGCTGGGATGGTTACTTGTTTCTTTAAGTTTGTGGACTGTTTTGCTTTCACTTTTTATTCAAGTTCAAGAAGTTTTTATTCTCACAAACTATTTTCTATTTAATTGAAAATATTGTCCCAATTCTGTTTGTTATGTTTATCAAGTAATTTAAAAAAGGGAAACTTACAATAAAAACATTTATGGCGACTAAAAACAGTTGAGTTTTTGAAGTTCATGTCACATCCACCGCATTTACAAAAAATATTGATACTGGTATCGATATCGGCGATATCACCTGGTATCGAATCGGTAGCAGGTCAATACCCAGGTGCTTAGTATTACCGAGCCCTACTGTTTACACGCTCTCCCGCTCGCTCACACCCCTCTCATTCACGACGTATTAGAGGGATTGCATTAGAGGGAGCTCATGGCTTGCCATAGTAATTTGTACGTCCCAATTTTAAGCTTTTTCCAAAGATCTTTTTCATCTGCTCTTGATTTGAATGAAGTAATATTCAGAAATGCTATTTAAAGATCAAATTTCTTTATATAACATGAGAAAAAGTCCACAAAAACACACTTTTCATCTGAATGGGTCTTTAACTCTGATTGGTGCTTCAACAGAGAAGTGAAGTAACTAAAGTAAGAAGGTGATTGGAAACAGTCATCGTCATTTTGTGCAGAAGTTGTGTGACATCATCTTTTGAAAGGTTTGACTTTTGTCTCAAATCTATAAAAAAATTAAGAGTTTCTGTAACCTGAAACACACAGACACCCGAAAAA
>NC_050524.1:28121263-28127843 GCF_002922805.2 Oryzias melastigma | reverse complement strand
GAAGGTGATTTGAAACAGTCATCGTCATTTTGTGTGACATCATGTTGAGTTTTGCTTTAAAAGGGTTTGACTTTTGTCTCAGATCTATAAAAAAATTAAGAGTTTCTGTAACCTGAAACACACAGACACCCGAAAAATCCGAAAGCCTTTGACTTAGTGGGTTAGGGTAACACTGAGGCAGAGATTAGTGTTGTTGATGTGAGTGTTGTGTATGACGTGCCCTGCCCGTGTGTGTGTGTGTTTATGACGTGCCCCGATGAGGCAGTTGATTTAAGCTGCTGGTAGGGGGTACTCTAATCTGACATGCACTCACTGGCACTGCACTACCTAGTTATTCTACCGACAGCCATTGCCCTGGGAACAGGAGCTGCGGCTCACGCACGCAAGCCAAATCCACACACGCGACACTCCCCCACACGCCGGGCAGACGTGTGCATTCTCACAACAACCCTCCGAGGCGGCGTTCTCCTGGTTTTGCTGTGGGACTGGTGGGGACAGATGGAGGAGCAGTGGGAGTCTGGTGTGCCATCACTGGAGAAAAAAAAAAAAAGGGGGAAGGCACGCATCCACACGCATTTCACACGAACGGGATCACAGACTTGGTCAGGAAGCGTCAAACGTGGAGAGACAGCCTCAAATACTCACAGAGCACTCTCACTTGCGTGTCAGTGAGACCCACACAGGGATGATACAGTCACGCATACTCCAGTACTTCTAGAACTTCACACTCCACCATGCACGATGGAGGCTCCCGCACTCACACAGGATTAAAGAGCATATGTCTACCCATTTATACCTGTTCATGTCTTTCATTTGCAGGGAAATGAGAGAAGCTCGGCCTCTTAGGCTTCTCCACAGCAGTGGGACGTGTTACTGGACTGCTACCTTGTGGCTGTGTGCGTGTCCACATTCCTGACCTTTGTGTGTTTGACATTCCAGAGTTGAAGCCGCTGGCTTCCCTTTTATTCTTCAACGGCAAAAGCTTCCTTACAATCATAAATATTCAGCATTTTTCTTAACTATAAAGTTAATATCTTTACAGAATTTAAAGCTCTAATTTGTCTAAAATACCAATGTTATAATTATTCATGTTATATCTGTGATGGAATATCCATGCTCAAATATGCTTTAGCTGCTTATTTCACTGAAAAATGCTTCCCTAACAAAAAAAAGAAGAGGGTGCCTCAGCAACTGCACATCTCGGAACCTTTACTCTTTTGTTGCCAAAAGATGCTTACAAAAGGCATTCCTGCATTAATTTCTGCGCTGTGCTTGAGCTTTCGGGGGTAAAGGTGGCAGCTTTGGCAGCCAAGCCTATTTTAGGGTTAAGAATTTAGCAGTTAATGCCAAAGAAAACGTTCATTAAGTTTGTTTCACAAATTCCCTTTCACTGTCACTAAACATAAATATCTCAACAGGTGTCAAAATAAACTTGACCACAAAATAGTTTTTTGTTGTTTTTTTTCTTTGATTCAGGCTGAATTTGATTTACTCCCTTACAGCTTCCTACTAGTTTCCCATATGGAAAAAAATAGTGGCTTTAAATCAGGGCGTTACTACAACTTGATGATGTCATCAATAGTCGCCGGTCATCTATGTTAGCATGTAGATGGCAGCACTCAGAAAATCCATGACAACATTTGTTTTATAACTTTAAAAATGTGTGCAAAAACAAAACCTTATACTTAAATTTAAATGTAAATGAGACTCCAACATTTCCCCTAAAAAAAAAGACTTCGGACACCGCTACAGCTTCAAGTGCCCCTACAGTTGGAGCAGCAGGGGTAGGGAAGCCATTTGGATTCAGCCTTAAAGTTTTTGCAGGGCAGCAGCAAAAACTAGAAGGACAAAAGTGTTGAAAAACGTAAAATAATCAATCTTAACCAACTGCCTGTTACATTTTTAGAATTGCACAAAAATACTAATTCTATAGTTGTAAGTGGGTCTTGTTCCCTGGTGAACTGGGTCGTGTTCCAGTGTTGATCAGACGATTGGTATCAATGGGTCTTTTGTTGTGTGTGATACAATATTAGGGCTGCCACGATTAGTCGACTAATCCACGACTAATCGACTCGTAAAATAGTCCCTAACTAATTTAATAGTCGATTTGATGTTACTTTATATTATGTGGAGTAAGAGTGTAGTAAAGTTGAAAGTTATAATGGCAATATTCTCTCTATTTTGGATAGTTTAGCTAATATTTCAGCTACATGCTAACTGTTTTAGCTAATTGAAGCTTTTTTTTGAGTTTTTTGGGCCATTTTGTAGTTTAGCTAATATTTCAGCTGCATGCTAGCTTTTTGGCTAATTTAGGCTTATTTTGTTTTGTTTTTTTAGCCTATTTTGGAGTTTAGCTCATTTTCAGCTACATGCTAGCTATTTTGGCTAATTTCGTATTTTTTCAGTTTTTTAAGGCTAATTTGGAGTTTAGCAAATAATTCAGTTGCATTCCAGCTATTCACACTAGCATTATCGCAGGTAATGCTATATATCTAGTTTTTAGTTAGTTTAAAGTTCAAGATGGTTAAGATGTTTGTTTTACATCCAGTTTGCACATGACCCGATTAGTCGACTAATTGGAAAAAATAATCAGTGATTTGTGGCAGCGCTACACAATATTAAAAGAGTCACCAGCTGTCTTGACTCCTTTATGCTTTTTGTCCTTTTAACAAAATCTAAATGCACAAAAAAGAAGAATGAAAGTCAGCAGTCTGCAAAACGTGGTGTGAACTTCAGCTAGTTTCCATGAAACTGCACACATTTGCTATGTCCGAATTCCCACCCTAGTCCCTAACTTCTAAAAAACTAAATAGGGTTTTAAAAGCATTTCGGACAACGTGCTCACAAGGCCTACTTTACTTATTTTTAAACCTCAGATACGACGTCACCGATTTCCCGAAGTGAAACTGTAATCAATACAAACATTTCAGGACATTTATTTGTGACTCCACTGTGTTCTAATGGTGAAAAAGTGGATGGTTTATTAAAATAATTACATTTAAACTTGTTTAAATTGTTTAACCCCAATGCATTGTGGTCAATGAACAGCTCTACAAAATGGCCAATGCACTATATAGTGAGCAGTGAAGGATTTCAGACTCCTAACAATAGTCATTTCTTCCTACAAGGAAGTGAGTGATTAATGAATTTATTTTTTTCCAAGTAAAAATAAGAAACAAAAAAATTTGAGACATTTAATTGTTATTTTAGATTTTAAATGCTTATCAACACATTTAGATTTTTGACATTGATGCTGTCTAAAAGTGGACCAGTAAGAAGGTTATTGAATGTTTTTACTTTGATAAGGATAACAAAATAACTAAATACAAATGAATACAACCGCTGCAGTCCACCACTGGTCATGCTTCATGAAGTGGTAAGTTCTAGTACCATCGGACAGCCTGACAGACAAACAGCTGAAAGTGTTAATAAAATATCTATTTACAAGGAATTTGGTGTATTTCAGGCTTTCATCTCGGTTATCGGTTAACGTTATCAAAATCAAAGAGTTTGCGTTTATAAATTTTCTGTAATTTTCTACAAATCTGAAGAGAGACCTGGCTGCAGACAGGATGGCGTCTCACATCATCGGCCAGAAGCAGAAAATTACACAACTTTCCCTAACCCTAATTCAAAATTGTTAAAACTATAAAAAAAAAATATTTTGAGCTTAAAATGGGAAAAAACATAGCTGTTAATAAGGTATACAGTCAAAATATATATTTTTTAAACCAGCGATATGGGGTACTCCTGTTGAGTATTTTTGATGTAAATTTATATAGACGTTCTCTTGCAAATCTGTGGTTTATTTCATTTTTTTTTTATTAAAACGTTTTTAAAATCATTTTATAAACTATTGATTGGGTGGTGTTTATTTAATTGTTTTTTTAAGCAAAATTTTATGTTTCCATTGTTATTATTTGTTTGAATGTGTACATTTAATATGAAATGTTATATTTTCTTCACAAAGATGAGGGTATTGCTCTGGGGAAAACTTTCTTCTATAACTGAAGTATTAATCTGAATATCACATCCCTGGATTATCTGAGCCTGAAGATTAAGCAGCAACCTGTTCATGGAAGTCCTAAATTTACAGAAATAAAAAACAAAATCTATGTAATATCTGCAAGCCTGACTCAGTCCCTGTTGTTTTACTAGATGTCTCACTTTTTGTCTCTTTCTCCCTTCATTTCTGTGTGCAAACATAAAAAAGTCAGATGCAGGTGTTTGTTGTTCGCCCGTGGTGCTGCAGTAAACTAGATGTAATCTGAAAAACTGCATAGAAAAACCCTAAACTCTGGGCCACTGTCAGTGTGGCTCCCATTACATAATCGGAGCATGACGGATATAAATCCGTTTGTGGCCTGACTTGACCCGCGGAGCCAGAAATAGCAACTGGAATCTCTCTATCATTAGTAAATGGAGGTTTCAGCTGCAAATCTAGATAGTTCTAATTCTCTCTCGTGCGTCCTGAACTCTTTAGTGCTGCTACTTTTAGATTATATTAAGAAATATTGGGAAGTAATATCCTATTGACGTGAAAGGGGACAGTATTTTGTCTTTCTATTGACTTTCAAGGTGTCCTTGATATTCCAGCCTGTGCACCTGATGTGGTTTCCTTAACCTAGTGAGCTACATAGATATCATCATCTTTCTGCTCTATAGGTTGCCTGAAGTGTACGTGGCGCTTAGTATTAAAAACAAGCATTTATGGGTTTTTTACGCCTGCATGGAAAATATCTTACCTCTATTTTGCTGCACATGCTTTAACATTTTAATTTTATTCAACTAATTACAAGAAATATTGGAACTTTTACTTGTTAATTTATTTTTGTATCAAATAGATGGAAGCAGTTGGTGTAAGAAAAACGTTAATTACATCGCAAACGAATGAAACACACAACACAGATCTGCACGGCACTTTTGACTCTGATACTCTTCTCAGATTCTTGTGTATTGCAGAAAACATTTGGTACTTGTTAATGAACTCAGTGTGAGCTCAAAAGTTGCAAATTCTCAGTAGTTTACAAGCAGCTCCGCAGAGACTGGATGTCATTTATTTGATCAAAAATGTTAAAAACAAATTTTCTGCTTAGTGAGACCCTATTTTAATCTAACAAACTGAGTTTGCTTTAGCACACATTTATCTATTGTTGTGTTATTATTTAATATTCACAATAAAATGGGTTTTCTGCAGTAGTTGTCCTCCATCATGCAGCTCTCACTCATCGTTGTGTCTCTTACATTGGCTCTAGAGTTTTAAGTTTTTATTGAGAATCAACAACGTAGTTCCTCTACTTCAGTCCATCTATGCTTACTTTCCATAAGCTCTCTTGTATTTTGCTTTCTTCAGTTCTTCGTGGCAGGAAAGCAACCTCAAGGGGGCATAAACCAGACGTTTCATGTGCCTTTATCCCCAACTACCAACTATCTAGTACCCTGGATTTTAAAGCAATTCGGACACAATTCTCAGTAATTTTTGTTTTGTCATCGACGTCACAGATTTCACGAAATGAAAATCTAATCAATATTATCATTTTAAGATGTCTATTTATGACTCCATTGTGTGGTGGTGAAAATGTGGATGGTTTATTAAAATAATTACATTTAAAAACATTTTTTTTTAGCAAAAATTGTTCAAACGCAATGCATTGTGGTCTATATTTGTAAATGTAGTAAGCATTGATGCACACTGCTTTATCGCAAAAACTTCTGGGAAATTTGTAGGGCACTCGATTTTGGAATTGTAGATTTGGACAACAAAATGGCAAACGCACTATATAACACACTATGTAGTGCACTATATAGTGAGTAGTGACAAAATTCGGACATAGCCCGCGTAATGCTGCAGTCCACACCGAATCCGATGCGTCGGCATCGACGCAAATTGAAGCGATCTGTAGTCCCGCAGCGTAATTTGAGATGGGGGCGGCGCAGTGTTCTAGCAGCTGCACGATTTAAGCAGCACGGCCAGTTTTCATATCAAAATTTTGGCCGGTTGCTGCATCACATCTGCCAACCAGGAACCCAGCTTTGGGCATTTTCATTGACTCGACCAGCAAGAAGAATACTAATCCAATGCGAGCGTTTTTGTCCTGAACCTCCATCTATTTAATTAACCCACTGCGGCTGCGGGGTTACAAGAGCTCGTCCCGGCTACTGGAGGTATAGGCGGGACACACTCTGGACAGATCACCTGCCTTTTGCTTTGCAACGGCTCTCCGGCTCCAGCTAGCCAGCCTCCCAGGAGCCGACAGAGCTCACTCGCTTGATTGCCGGCGGAGAGACAGCTGCTGCGGTGTGCAGGCGCTGCTGGCTCTGGCCTCTTGAAGTTTGTCATATTTTTCTTATTTTTACTGAGACAATAATAAAAAAAAGGTCCCCTACTTTTACGTTTGTTTTTATTTTTCCTTCTCTGGTTAATGCGAAACGGTGAGCCTTCAAACTCAGTCACAGAGACACAGAAACACAGCGGAAGCGGCTGTTCTAGAAAACACAGCCCCGGGAATTAACAGTAAACTAGCTTCTGGAGTCTCTCACAGTAGTCATAGTGACGTGTATTCGATGTTTTTGGAGAACT
>NC_050524.1:28112670-28121050 GCF_002922805.2 Oryzias melastigma | reverse complement strand
AGTGACGTGTAATCGATGTTTTTGTAGAACTCTTCACAATAAATAAACCTGATCTCTCAACATCATCCGTGTCTTCCATACATTATAGAGACGCTACATGTAGCAATCATGCTAAAAACATTAGCTGGTAGCTACTCCCACATGCGGTTGCAGCGTCACGCTCAGGCAGTCAGTGAGCAGTGAATTTGCAGCACGGCAAAAGAGGGGCGGGGCCACACGAATTTGTGGCATGAATCACGTTTGGTGTCAATGTAACTACAGAGGGTTGTGTCGGAAAAGAGCATCTGAAGTAAAAGCAACACAAAATCAATCTTTTGAATCTCAAACAGAGCTTTTGAGGAATGGAGAAGTCTGGAGAGGCTGAGAAAAATGTTGAAAATGTCCAGAAAATGTTTAAGAACGCAAAGGCTGGTGAGATCTCCTGTAGGTACAGGTGGGACTGCACCAAGGATCAGCTTTGAGCTCCATCTGGTTTCCTGTGGTAACGGACAGACTGACAGATGAGGTTAGTTGTGAATCTCTGTGGACCGTGACATTTGCAGATGACATTGTGATTTATAATGAGAGCAGGAAGTAGATGGAGGAACATCTAGAAAGGTGGAAGTTTGGCGTAGAAAACAGAGGAATTAAGAGGAGCCAGACTGAGATGGTTTGGAGATGTTGGGAGGAGGGACTATGATGATGTTGGTAAAAAGGGCCAAGTAAGAGGATGTTCATGGAGAGGGTCAGATGAGGTCATCTTCAACACATGGCTAAAAACAAACCCATGTTTAACAGAAAAACAAATCTGTTCTGTTCTATTTTCATAATTACCTCCTATACTTTCATTTTTAAATATTAATATTATTAATAAACCGTCCAGCTAGAAGTCCCCCATTAAAACTAGCTTTACAGATACTCTGTTGAATAAAATCAAAAATATTCAAACGTGTCAATATATCATTCATTTATATTTCTTAAAAAATAATGATCAAATGGATTTGTCAACTTATTCAGATTGTGTAAATATTTTTTGGTGATATGTTAGTAGCTTCTCATTTAAAAAGCTTACTGTATCATCCATAATTACAAATCTCAATGTTTGACCTAATTGATTTATTGACCATGTTTCCTGTGCTGCAGTCCAGTGATTTATTCTCCTATTAGAATGCACATTACTCAAAATTGAATGTTTGGATGCTTTAATAAACACACGTTGATTACTCTAGTCACAGTGACTAATACAGTTTATAAAGTTCAGGCTCCCACTGTGATTATTATTTCTTATAGGGGGTTCCATTCATTCATTTATACTTTCTTTATTGGCTCATTTCAGCTCCATTCTAAATGCCTATGAGATCATAATAATAGTGTAATCTGAATCAAAAGTGCTTCTCAAGTCACCCCAAAAAGGCAAAATATGTCTGTTTCTAATACATTTAAGGGCTACTTTATCTTCTTTGTGCTCTTGTGCGTGCATATTTGTGAAACTATTGAAAGAAATATGACAGATTTGTTTGTTGGCTGCCTTTCTGTGGACTCTGGGTTAAAAGGTTTTAGATCAGAAGGGTAATGAGGGGAAACACATGAACATTAAAAGCTGGCTTAATCCCAAGACAAAAGTTTCTCCTCATAAGCAAAGAGGTTTGTGTTTGCTGTTCCCTGATGTTTTACTTTCATAGGACTTTTGTTTGACTTTGCTGCTGTTTGCTTCCAAAGCTTTGTCAATAGGCAGCAAATCACTTTTCAAATCATTACAAGCTCTGAGGATCTGATCATCTTGCCTCCGTGTCTCGCTGTCATTACATATTTGTGGCGTTACACTGGAGAACAAGATGTGCTGTGGATTTCTAAGTGTCCCGGTCACATAACCTCTCTGAATATTGTTTGATGGCTGTGCAGCAATCTCTTAAACAAATGAATTCCATTTCTTTATATCTGTCATTCGTAAGGGTCACTTTCATTTTTAGTCTCACTCTAGTTCACCTCTATCATAATCTGTTTTTAAACTTTCATTTCTCCTTCAGAGAGTTAACTGCTATTGTGTGTGTATTTATTTGAGTCTTTCTTCGTCTATAGGCTGCTGACTGCTGATGCTACAACGGAGGAAGCTGAGCAGAAGCTGGAAGAAGAAAAGCAGCTTGTTAAAACTCTCAGGTTAGGAAACAAATGTAAACAGGAATGAAATACATAATTAACCCTCTAATGCCTGTTGTCACAAACATGAGACAAATCACCTTGACTCTAAAATTACTTCTATGTAGCTAGGAAAACTTTTTAACACTCTTAGGTTGTGAGATTTCCATTAAAAACGTCATAATCATAATTAAAACACTACTGGGAACATTTTTTAACATTAAAGAAAATTATCATGGGGGACTTGAAAAGAGGGCTGCACGGTGGCGCAGTGGTTAGCGCTCTCGCCTCACAGCGAGAAGGCCCCGGTTCGAATCCCGGCTGGGACCTTTCTGTGTGGAGTTTGCATGTTCTCCCCGTGCATGCGTGGGTTTTCACCGGGGACTCCGGCTTCCTCCCACCGTCCAAAAACATGCTTCATAGGTTAATTGGTGACTCTAAATTGCCCCTAGGTGTGGATGTGAGAGTGGATGTGTGTGATTGAGGCCCTGTGACAGACTGGCGACCTGTCCAGGGTGTACCCCGCCTTCGCCCTTCAGTAGCCGGGATAGGCTCCAGCACCCCCGCGACCCCGGAAGGGACAAAGCAGTCAAGAAAATGGATGGATGGATGGGACTTGAAAAGAAGAAGCATAAGGGAAATTCTGTTTTCATAGCTGGATATACATTTACCTCTATAACGCCAAACGTTTCATATTTGATACATGAGTTTGTCAGCATGTTTTTGGTTCATGCTTCATAGGTTAATTGGTGACTCTAAATTGCCCCTAGGTGTGAATGTGAGAGTGTATGTGTGTGATTGAGGCCCTGAGACAGACTGGCGACCTGTCCAGGGTGAACCCCGCCTTCGCCCATCAGCAGCCGGGTTAGGCTCCGGCACCCCCGCGACCCCGAAAGGGAAGAAGCGGCCAAGACAATGGATGGAGTTTGTCAGCCCTCCACAGGAGCAGCGTGATATTTTTTTTTTTACAAAAAACCTGATGTATACCATCAGATACATGCAGTGTGAGGATGGTCAAATGAAACTACAGGCGGCCATGTTTCAGGGGTTGAACACATGGTTTTTTAAGAACTTTGCTAAATTTGAAAAGATTTTGGTAAAAAAACAAACAAAAAAAAACCTTATAATTTCTGCTGAAGCATAAAAAACAGTTACTGGGTGGATGCAATGTGAAAACAATGTACATTTCATAAATTATGTTTTAGTAAAATCACATGAAAAATTGTGTTTCAAATTTGATACAGCGAGGATTTTAAGCAATTTTTATGCTTGAAGTTAGAAATTTCTTATATTTGTTTGGTTCTCACGATGTTGTTGTTAGTCCAGAAAAAAATATAAATCTTTGAGCTGTGTGATCTGCTGTATCAAATATGATACAAATGAAAACTCGTATATAAAAAATGATACAGGGTTTTTTCTGTTTGTTCAGAGAGACCAATAAGGGCTCTACGTTCAAAGGATTGTCATTTTTAATCAATTATTTAATGGTTCAGGCTTTACAGGGTTAGGTGTTAAGGGTTTTAAACAAAAACAAGCTAAAGTATTTTAAAGACCCAAGGTGATCATCTATGGATCTATTTTAAAAGCACTCCTAGAGGTCTTTTGATTATGATTATGCCATTTTTTGCCAAAATCTAAAAACCTGTGTTGACATAGTTTCTGCAGAGCGCCAAGAAATTTGCCTCAGAGTTGTGTGAGAGACCAGTGGCGTGGGAAAACCCCTCGCCACTCCCGTTAGCCTATATTCCCTCACAACTTAACATAACAAGACCAACAAAATGGCGGGGAATATTGAATAAATCCACCTGAACAGTTTTGATTCAGATACCAGCTCAGATGAAGAAAACAAAGATGTTAATGGATGTTTTTATCTGCAAGTTGATGCATCAGGATGGAGTGGGGGGTGGAGCTTGTGACCCGCCCAGCGTATTTTCTATGTCACTTCTTTTCAAACTGCTTTTTTTCATCTGATTCTCAGTGATTTAAGTAAAGAAATGCTCATAAATGCAATTTATCGTCTTAACAAACGTCCTCCAGAATTGTAAAAATACATCGCTGTCTTCAAAACATCTGTTTTCTCTCAAACCCACACGAAGGCAGAAGATTAATAAAACAGTTTTGGGGTGCGCCTCTTTGCTTGGCTGTCTAGTTCTTTAACAGATGCGAGGCAGGAAGTCGGCGACTCAAGGGAAACACCTGTATGAGGTGATGGAAGCAAGACAGTAAAAAAGAGAGTGGAAAACACGGGGGAGAATTTATTCACCTGACCCAGGGGTTAATTCATGGAGGGAGAGCTGGATAGACATGAGAAGTTCACGACTGCGGGAGCAGAGGAGAGCAGCACAGGTGAAATGAATGGGGGAGAGGCGATGAGATGTCGAGGGAAAAGTGGGTTTTAATCAACCGCTTGACATTGAAAGATTCCAAATGAGTAAAACCAACAGGAGGGCAAATGCATGCAGTCTCTTTGTCTGCGTCTCCCTTTTTCGCTGCTCTGTCCTTATCGCAGATGACAGATCTGGCTCATATCTGTGTTCCTCCATTTGGTGTTGTCAGCCCTGTGATTTATGACATGTGACATAAGAGAACTGGCTGTCGTGACGAGGGGTGCCCGTGCTCCGCAGACAGTCTGCACGCACGCACTCCCAAACCCTCCAAACCAGGCCAAGGCCTGCCGCCCTACCCGTCATCCCTTCTCTTTTTATTTGTGTGAATGCTTAGTAAGCATTCACACAATAGTGGTTCACCTGCTCCTTTTTGTAAGTTTTTCTGCATGTAAAAACTCAGTCATTCAGTAATTGTACTTAGATTAGCAACAATCTGTATACATATTTATTCATGGGATATGTTATCAACTTTTATCGTAATTTTTTAAAAAATTGGCATTGAGCTGTTATATTAGCATTATGCTAGCTCATTTAGGTAATTTGGCATCTACAGGTTTTTTTTTTCTTTTTAGGCTAATTTAGAGCTTAGCTTCTTTCTTAGCAACAGGCTAACATTTTTGACTAATTTGGTTTACTGAGAAATTTTTAGCTATTATGGAGTTTAGCTAGTATTTAAGCAACGTGCTAGTTTTTTTTTGGCTAATTTGGTTTACTGGGGAATTTTAGGCTATTTTGGAGTTTAGCTAATATTCTACCAATGTGCTAGCTTTTAGGCTAATTTGGCATCTACTAAGGTTTTTTGGGCTAATTTGGAGCCCAGCTCATATTTAAGCAACACACTAAATAATTTTTGTAAAATTGGCATGTATTAGGGATTTTAAAGTAATTTTCCAAATTATTTTCAGAAATTTAGGTCAACTTCATTTCAGTTATTTAACAAAATTTCCAGTCTTTTAGCACATTTAACATTTTGCAAATAGCTTTTGCATTTTCAGCAATTAAGGTAATTAAGGTTTTTGAAATCCTCAAGTTAGAAACCCTGAAATAAAATGATACCGACTACATCTTTTACCTCCAACAGTTATACAGGAAGTCAATGAAGTGCAAGTTTGGAGGCTTACATCTTATTTTCAAGCTACAATCCTCTTGTAGTCCATTTTGCTGCCTGTATTATTGAGACAAAACTGTTTAAAACCTAAGATGACATATGCGTGGGACATTTTTTTGTTCATCATAGCCCTTAAAAAGCAACTTTTTACGAGGCAAAGACATAAAAAAACCAGCTGCTCCTCATTTCAAATCTGCCTGCTTATTCTTGCCCACTGACTTGAAGATAAATGTCACCGAATTAACTACAGCCTCAGTTTTTACGTCCCTGATATGCTACATGAATCAGGGCAGTGTTTACCAAGAAAAACATTTTTTAAGAAGGTTTAATTGGCTCCGAAAATGTTGCCAAACAGGAAAAAATGATGTTCAGACTACGTTTGTTCGAAGAGCGTTAGACAAGTTTGTAAATCAATTAATGCTGTTAGTTTATTAAGGAAAAATAGATCAAAATGTTTGTGCCTTTCTTCATCGGTATGAAACTGCTTCCTTGCATTTATGTTGTGTTTGTGTTTCAGAGGTGTGGTTGAGCAGCAGCAGAAGGCCCTCAGAGCGACTCGTTCCTCGCTGCTCTTCGGCGGCGGCGTTCTCGCCGATGTACGGGGTTTCCTCGGCCAGCTGACACGAGCTTGGCAGGCCTTTAGATGTCAAATAGAGCAGCACAGCATGCAGGTGTTCTCAGGTAACAGACCTTTAACAACAGACGCACAGAAACTGAGGTGCAGATAAAGGACTTTTTTACAGGATAAAGCGGGGACTGTGTTTTCATGTAAAACTGGGGCTGAGATGAAAGGAAAGAGATGGAGGAAGTTGAATAAATAATTTCTCAGCAAGAATAAATATTAGTTTAACTGTGGAGGAGACTGTCCTTATAGGTATTTCTCTGTATTTTAACTTAACACTCAAAGTCCTGCAAAAAGAGTTTTTTCAGAAATAAAAACAAAGGTGAAGTAAAAGTTAAACTATTTTGATTGTTTTAAAATGCCAATTGGCCTTAATAAGACTGCAGAGTGCACGTGCACATGCGTGCACATTTGTGAGTGTTAAACACTGACAGTAAATGCCTGAAGCAGTCTAACCTCGGGCTCACCTCTTGGGTGGGTCTTTCTCTCTGATGCGTACTCCAAACAGCTGCCAAGTGGAGACGTGTGTGTGTGTGTGTGTGAGAGCGCTAAAGGGAAAAAGAAAGAAGAGCAGTTTAAGAGAGTTTGATTGAGAAAAAGGAAGATAAAAGAAATCAGTTTCGCTGTTTGTTCCGATGCCATGTGAGCACGTGTTTGTTCAAAGGTATGACGATGAAAAGCAGCCGCCTTGAAAATCAACACATGAACTGTCACTCAACTACGCAATGAATCTGGTCAACAAAGTTGTTAAAATATTTGAAGCTGATGTGGCTCTAATGTCTACTGTCCTAAACACAAACATTATATTTTTAGCTCTTTATACAGTGTTAAAAACTATGTCATCATGTAGTCTTTGTCAGGTCTGTAAGGCCAGAAACAACTAAAACAGGGGTGTCCAAATCCAGGCCTCGAGGTCTGGTGTCCTACATGTTTCAAATCAACCTGCCATTAAAGCTCCTCATTGGCTAAACACAATTGTTGTGACTCCTGCTGTTCTAACAACTAAGGTGTGTTGTACGATAGCGTCAGTTTTACGCATATGTGCGAGTAACTTACATTAGACTTATGAATACTTCATGATATGTGTACCACACACGTGCGTATCATATATTTCATTCCATTCAAGCCTCAATGGAACTAAAAGACACACATGCCCTCCCCTTAAGATGTGTCTTGAACTTCATCAGCCTTTGAAGTCTAAGTTCTATTAAACTAATAAAGGTTCATGATTGAGGACATTTTTTTAAATATTTAAGATTTTTTTTGTTCACATTGTGGTGAATCAGCAGCAAATGAAAAAATGCTGTTAGTAAAAGCTCTCTGCTCTGCTCTATTCTGATACATGCACTTGAAAACAAACAGATCCATTAATGTCTTAATTTTCTTCGTTTGAGCTGGCTTCTGGTTTAAAACTTTACGGCTGGATATCTCCCATAATGCTCGCACCGCTAATGTTAACACTGGGTTGTAAGGGGCTGTAAGCTGGCGGGAGAGTGTTAAGAAAGGGATGATGGGATAGCACTGGAAGGTTACTTCCGCCAACTGTCCCAGCCACAACGCAGGTGAAATGAAACAGGTTTTTGGTTTTATTTTTGCTAAAATCAGCGTTCGTTAAAAGAGAACTGGGTAAAGCTTTTAACATAAATCAAAAGTTGATCGGAGTGGGTATTTAAATAACTTCTCTATGTCTGGTGCTGGACTATTTTAGCTGTCAGCTCTCATTTTTGTGCCAAACTTGTAACGTGGAATAAGAACAGTTGGTTTTATGATGAAGTGGAAAAAGGAGATTAGGAATGAGAGTGAATCCAGACAGACTAGATGAAAGCAATGACTCCCTTTGAGCTTTTATCTGGAACCATGTCAGCAAACAAGATGTACAGGATCATTTAAAAGGGGTTTACAGAGTGCTTCTTCACGGAACGTGTTGGGAAAGAGGTGAATACAGACAGAAACATGTGGCAGCCACGCCTTAGTGAAGAGGGCGGTGTGTACGTTTGACCGGTCTATGAACCAAAGCCATCTGCCAACACACTGGGTCGTCCTTAGACTGCTGTGTATGGGATCTG
Organism: Oryzias melastigma; assembly: GCF_002922805.2. Taxonomy (NCBI): domain Eukaryota; kingdom Metazoa; phylum Chordata; class Actinopteri; order Beloniformes; family Adrianichthyidae; genus Oryzias; species Oryzias melastigma. The sequence goes on along the minus strand of NC_050524.1, from coordinate 28,112,752 downwards.
TTTCCCTCTAGCACACTTTTGTGTACCCGTACGTCAATCTTAATGGCAGCAATTTTAAACTGTTAAATATATTTGTACAAAC
>NC_050524.1:28108867-28112507 GCF_002922805.2 Oryzias melastigma | reverse complement strand
CTGCTGTATATGGGATCTGTTTCCCTCTAGCACACTTTTGTGTACCCGTACGTCAATCTTAATGGCAGCAATTTTAAACTGTTAAATATATTTGCACAAATTGTAAACAGTTTAGCAAGGAAATGTGCTTTCCTGTTCTTGTCTGCATCTGTGTTTGTCCCTGTTTGTCTGACTGAAACCAAAAGGTAGATTTGTGTGAATTAATGGAGTTGATTTATAAATAGAGAACAACTGAAGAGGTAGAATCTTAATAACATCGCAAACTTATAGCAAATTTTCTAGAATGATCTTTAAGCTCCTACAGTATGTCATGCTATCAAACTATTTCCATATAAAAATGGCGTATACTTGTGTAGCGCCATACTACAAAGGCCCAAAGCGCTTGATAGTGATAGACCCATTCACATACATGGGTGGTAGCTCACACCAAACACTGGTGCCAACCTCCCACCAGAGGCAATTTGGGGTTGACTGTCTTGCCCAAGGATACTTCGACACATTGGCGGGCAAAGCGGGAATCGAACCTGTAACCTTCCGATAAAGAGTCGACCGACCTACCGCTGCACCACAGCCGCCCACATGAAAAATATGATCATATATTACCTTTGCCACACTAAAGAATGAATATTCTATGAAATATGATTAATTTTCGTGAGCTTTTCCTATCAGGTAGTAAGACGACTCTCTGAGGCTCCGTCTTTCGCTCCTTGTGGGTGGTACACATTTTATCACGTCATCCGAGCGCTGGCCCCAGCAGCATATCTGCATTTCACCCTCAAAAACAAACAACATCCAATTTTTTCCAAAGATATATGTCCACATAAAATGACAGCGTTTCGGCGATCACTGCTAGCTCCGCAGAGAAAGCGTGTGTGTTTTAGACTGAGGCAGTGCTGGCAGTGCTGACTCTTCCTGGAAGGGGCTGTTCCCCACTTTGTGACATCATGATGTGGGGATCCACTTATTTTCGTGGGTTGGGAGGGGCTGGTGCTCAGAGAGCAGAATTTTAAGGAATGCTCAGAGACGCATAAATGGTGAAAAATACCACTTTGGGAGTGTTTTTCATGAGGAGTTAACATTATAATACACTTAAAAGCTCAAAAAGTTGATTGACCCTTTAAGGATCAGTGAGTTTTTATGTTCCTAGATTTATGTTCATGAGTGGTCTTAGACTTGGTAAACTGTTGCACAAACTAATTGAAAAAGATCTGGAAAAAGAGTGTTGGCACTCACAATCATTAGAATGGGAAATGTTATCAATCTAAATGCTCATAAAAACAGCTTTGTGTGAGTGTGTTTGTTACTGTGATCAATCAGCACATCCAGATGAACACACATCACTCTAGTACTCAGCTCACTTCACTGGCTCCAAGTTTAAACGTTTACTTTGTTTTTAAAGCTCTTCATGGTCTTGCCTTCACTTTCTTATCAGAGTTTTTAACTGGTCGCAGACATTTTAGAGTTTTAACGTCTCCCAACCAGTTTCTGCTTCATGTGTGCAGGTCAGACACTGAAAAGACCGTGGCCAGTCACCAGTTATAGAATAATACATCACCAGAACTATGCATAATATCAGACCTAAACAATTTTAAACATAAAACAATACTTAACTGTTTGGAATGGCTTTTAATACTTAGTATTTGTAAGTGTCTTATTTTATTTTACTTAATTTTTTTCTACTTTTTATGTATTTTACTGTTCTTTGTAATTGTTGTAATGTTTGTCTTAATTTGCTCATTTTTATCTCTTTTTATTGTAAGGCACTTTGGTACCCTGTTGGAAGTGTAAAGTGCAACGGGAATAAGGACTATTCATTTATACATTCATTCAAAATGAGCTCAACAAACGTAATAAAGTGTGCTACACTTGAAGCTGCTTTTTTGTTTGTTTTGATCAAATACATCGTAATCTTTTCATAGTTTATTGTTTTTACTTGTCATATACTGATGATCTTCAGGGCTGAGCGTGATTGTTAAATCTTTAAATATTTTAATTTTTTCTCTGCTACAGTTTGGTTAAAACTAGCGATTAATCAATGAATCGATTTTTATTCCCTTCAATCCAACCAGATCAATCTCTCTGTGGTAAATCACATTGAATCTACCTACACCAGTTAAAAAATGGTTTCAAAGTGAGATAAATTAATCGATCTGGGAAATAACATTTGGATTAAGATGTGGTAGATTTCTTTAAGATGAATCACCAAAACGCTGTTTAAGGACTTTAAACAATTGTAGTGGACAGCTTCCATTGAGTTACAGTAACTTTTTATTTTCCCTTGACTCAGTGTGTTTTTGTTTGTTGGCAATTAACTGCAAAACAAAGACGGTGCTGTCAGACAGGCCGGTTCACTTTCAGAGCCTTCTCTTCCCGCTCCGTGACGTATTCGCCTGGTTTCTGCTGCCGGGATGTCACTGAGATATAATTACATCTGTGAGCGTATCTGTGCATTCTTGTGTTTTCTGTGCGACTGAGTTGGAGCGAGCGAGTGTGCATGCTGCTTTACCCCGGCAGACCTCGTCATGTCACGGTGACCAGAAAGCAATTATCAGTCTATTGCCGGTTTGAGAAGGACCTCCTACATTGCAGTCTTCCTGCAAAGAGAAAGCCAGCGAGAGGCAGGCGAGTTGAGAGAGCGGACAGAGAGGGCGAGAGAGAAAAAGGAAAACAAAACCACGGAAAGAGAAGAAAAAAGACTGAGGGGGGGTAATGAAAGAGGGGAAAACCAATGAGGGAGAGCAGGGGAAAACAAAGAGCAGCAGGAAGAAAATGTCAGGCTGACATTGCTGGATCATTTGAGAGCTCTCCAGGGCCACAGCCACTGTGCCCTGCTGCACCTCTAAAACCACCCTCGCAGACAGCTCTTCAGGACATAAATACAAACACTTCTCTGGCATAAAAACACTTTGACCGGCTTCAATCCACATTTTTCATCATTTGTGTCCGGCCAGTGGTGGTGAATATTTTTCTTAAGTTGCTTTAAATTAAAATTAGAACATTTTGTTGTTTAACTGCTTAAGTTAGACATATTTCCAATCTTTTAATTTGTTTAAAAAAACATGTAAGGTCGTTTTTTTGGTGTTCATAAACTTTATAGTTTTTGAAATACTGAGCAAAATATGTCCCATAGAAAATGAATGAGAGAGTCTTCAAATTTTAAGTAGATAAACCTTTGTATAAACTCATGGGCCATGTTTTAATCTTTTATAGTAGTTCTGAAAAGATTTGGAGTTTACCAAATATTTTAGCAACATGCTAAGATTTTTGGCTAACTTGTTAACTACTGGGGGTTTTGAGGCTCATTTTGAGTTTAGCTTCCATTTTAGCAACATGCTAATGTTTTTGACTAATTTTGCTGACTTGGGAATTTTAGGCTATTTTAGGGTTTAGCTAGTAATTAAGCAACAAGCTAGCCTTTTTTGGGGCTACTTTGGCATCTATTGAGGTTTTTTATGCTAATTTGGAGTTTAGTAATTATTTTAGCAACCTGCTAACGTTTTTGGCTAATTTGTTATCTACTCAGGTTTTTATAGGATAATTTAGAGTTAAGCCTCTATTTTAGCCCACAATCTAACGTTTTTGACTCATTTGGTTTACTGAGGAACTTTAGGCTACTTTGGAGTTTAGCTAGTAATTTAGC
>NC_050524.1:28106361-28108748 GCF_002922805.2 Oryzias melastigma | reverse complement strand
TTTTTTCAAAATTGGCATACTTAAGGGTTTTTTAAGCAATTTTACTACACAATTTCCAGAAATTGAGGTTAACTTCAGCACACTTTCATTGTTCTTTAACGAAATTTCCAGTCTTTTAGCAAATTTAACGTTTTGCAAATAGCTTTTGTATTTTCAGCAAAGTCCTTTGCCAATTAAAGTAAATTGCGTCATCATTTTCAGCAAAAAACTTCAGCATCTTCTACTACTTTCAACAAAAGTATTCACACTAGCTAGGTAATGCACCTTTACTAGTATTTCAATATTTCACAAAGTTTGAAAATCTGAGTTTTTTTTTTACTTTTTTGGGAAAACTCACATCCCGCCCCTTTGTAAACACACTTTACAGAACATCTTTTTAGAGTTTAGGGATTTATCTTTTGTTGAACCATCAGCTATTTGGCTACTTTTATTGGTATATTTTAAGCATTTGTTAAAAAAATGTGGTCCCGAAACTTTTTATAAAATATCTCTACAGAAACATCACAAACTCGTTTTCTAAATAAATAAAAAAAGATACAGCAAAAAGCAATACATAGATATAAAGCTTTAGAAACTGTACTAGATTTGAACAAATTAAAGTAATAAGCGAAAGCAAACACCATCCATAAATAATTGGTGTCACATCTAAGTATGTGCTTAGTTCTGTAATTGCTTTGTTTCATCTCAAAATTATGTTTGTGTTCTCAGATTCAATGCTTCAAGTTTTTCTGTGCTTTTGTCAATTTTAGATTTCAGTACTTTAATATTTTATTCTCCAATAACCACGCCTAGTTAAATGTTGTAGAATAATGGTAAATAATCTACCTTGTTCCCATAATGTTGATAAGACCTATCATTTGTGCCAGAGCCCTTTAGGAAAACAGATCTATTTTAGAACCACCAGGTTTTTATTATTATAGTATTTATGACCATTTTTATGTTTGAATTTCTTTTAACAATAACATAAAGGTAAGCATTGTAAAATCCTTTTTTATTTGAAAAATGATACGAAATAAACAAGCCCTGTTGCTCATCCCAAGCTGCCGGTTGGTGTCATAAAATGAACGTTTATCTATAGCAATATATTGAGCTGGTTTGGTTTTATTGTTCTAATGTTTGTTTATTGTTTTTTATTTTCACTTTAACAGATTTTCTATATCAATTGCCTCTGAAGGGATTATTATTATCTGTGTTTGGATGCTGGTTGGGGATCCTCCAAGATTAAGCAGTAATCATCTACAAATGGCACCAAATATAAAATAACATGAGTTTATGCAGATAATTGGGGTGAGGATTCTGTCTGTGGTTTTAGGATAGTTGTACAATGTTGGGTCACAGCAATCTGAATATGCACAACAAGAAACAGAGAGGAAACATTTCGTGTACAAACATGAAATGTGTGTGGAGGAACACTGAACAAAGATATAAGCTAAACACTTTTGTTTCTGCTCACCTTTGTCATGAGATTAATTTAAATATTTTCTATATACACAAAATAAATATTTCTCTCAGATATTGTTTTGAATGTGTCTAAATCTATGATAGTGAGATGATCCATCCTATGTATACATCACAGGTGTGCCATATCAAGATGTTGATTAGCATGATTATGGTACAGGTGTGCCTCACAATAATAGTCCATTCTAAAACATGCCGTTGTGTTTTATTGTGGGGGTCTGGGGACTCAGAAGACCTGGATATTGGCAGGAACTGGGACATGCTGTCATATACGCCGATAGCAGCTTCCCAAACACCATCAATGGATGACATGTCCGGTGAGTAAGCTGGCCATGTGAGAAGATGGATGTTTTCATCGTCTAAGAAGATCCTTGCAACATGGTGTAGTGCATTACCATGCGGCAACATGAGGAGGATCTTGGATGTATGACACTACAACGGGCCTCAGGATCTCGTCACTGTTTCATTTTGGATTCAATGAAATACGTCTGTGTTCATTTGTCCATAAGACATGCCTGCTCATACCACAACCCTACTGCAGGGGTCTGCAACCTGCAGCTCCAGAGCCACAGGTGGCCCCTTCATCTCTCCATGGTGGCTCTCTGGCTGAATTAAAAATAAAATAGTAGTAATTTTCAAAAGATTTATAGTTTGGCTTCAATTTTAGCAACAGGCTAAAGTTTTTGACCATTTAGTTTACTGAGAAATTTTATGCTAATATTTTAGCAAAAATGCTGAGGTTTTCAGCTAATTTGTTATCTACTTAAGTTTTGGGGGGATTTAGCTCCTATTTTAGCAACATGCTAACATTTTTGACTACGGTAATTTAGTTTACTAAGGAGTTTTAGGCTATTTTGGAGTTCAGCTGAAAATTGAGCAACAAGCTAGCATTTTTTTTTTTTTAGTTTAGACTAATATTTTAGCATTAT
>NC_050524.1:28101557-28105785 GCF_002922805.2 Oryzias melastigma | reverse complement strand
CTTTCTGGTAGTTCGTTCTCTACTGGGGTTTTTAGGCTAATTTAGAGTTTAGCTTTTATTTTAGCAACATGCTAACATGTTTGGCTGATTTAATTTACTGAAGAATTTTATGCTAATTTGGAGTTCAGCTAGTACTTAAACAACAAGCTAGCTTTTTCTGTAGTTTGGCCTCTACTAAAGGTAAAAGGTAAGAACGTAAAATAAAATAAAAATATCCAATTTTGAGACATGCTAGTTTCTTTTTATATTTTTGCTTTTGTTTGTACCAAAAATACTTCACATAATTCACATTTATTAAAAAAAAGGAACAATAAGTATGGTCATGAAGGCACATCCACATTTCTTAAAGGCTAAAGTAAGTCCATGCAGCTCCTTCTAGGTTTTGATCAGTAGATAGATAATAATAATGGGCCCAAATGGCTCTTTTACTGTTAAAGGTTGCCGACCCCTGCCCTACTGCCACCATAGGCCACTTGATCCACTACACTGACATCTGAAAATTTCTCACCCACAACACCAAACATGTTGGCTGTTATCTGCTCTGAATGTGCCAGACACCATCAAATGTGAGCATCCGGCTACTCAAATCACTAACAACGACGAACTTGTGTCAGGTCGAGACCCCGATGGGACAGAGGAGCATGCAGATGAGCTTCCCTGAGACAGAAATTCTTTAGATATGCAAACCGATTGTTTCAGCAGCTGTCCGAGTGTTAGGTCTCAGACGATGCTGGATGAAGAGACCCTGGGCTGGTGTGGTTACACGTGGTCTGCAGTTGTGTGGCTGTTTGGATGTTCTGCCAAATTCTCTGAAATGCCTTTGGCAAAGCCTCATGGTCGAGTAATGAATATTCAATTCCTGAGCAAAAGCCCTGGTGGACATTTCTGCTGTCAGCACGCCAACTGCTCGCTCCCTCAAAACGTGCAGCATCTGTGGCACAACTGAACATTTCAGAGTGGACTTTTATTTTGGCCAGTCTAAGGCACGCCTGTGCAATAATCATAAGCAGTATCTTGATACGGCACACCTGTGAGGTGGGAGGAATAGGTCACTGTCAGATTTAGACACATTTGTGAACATTATTTACATCTTTGACTTCACTTCATAAGAGATGGGAGCAAAAACAAAAGAGTTGCATCTATATTTTTGTTTAGTGTAAGATAAATCTCAAGCTCATAAATCGTAAAGTAAGGCACAGTAGTGTTTGTGAACGTCTTTATCTCACCAATAAACTTTTTTTTGTTTTTTGTTGAACAGCATTAAATGAGGAGCTTCAGCAAATGAGAGAAGAAAAAGAACTTGTAACTCAGCAGTTGATGTAAGTATCTACACAGCGTGGTTGACATGTATATTTCTAGTGTAGTTAACAACTATTTATTCATTTTCTAAAGCTGCTTAATCCATTTTGGGGTCACAGGGTTGCTGGAGCCATTCCCAGCCACTGTTGAGCAATAGTAGGGTCGCCAGTACTTTGCTGCGATGATTTATTCAATGTTTACTTGTAATATTTTGCTAAAGCTAATCTTTTCACTTTTGTTTAGATTATTTGAACCCATATTTCTCATCTGTGAGCCCTTCTGCAGAAATTGTACTCCTTACTGATTGTGTCTTATTATTAATGCTGCAAAATTTCCCAGTAATAGATTGACAAAATAAAACATACAGAAAAACTTTTTAAAATGTCTTATTGGGAAACGGGTCTACTCCAGTTGAGAGTTATTTTTCAGTTTTTGGTTTTGACATTTGTTTGCAAAGAATTGATGACAGTTTTCTGTCTTTTTTATGTTTTCCTCTTCTGAGTTATGGTTCTGTTCTTAAGCAACAGGGATTATGACATTCAAGGAATTAAAATGTCAGCCATTTCAAAGTGCACTTACAGATGCAAAAAAAGGGAGTAAATGTTAAATGAGTCCTCTGTCTGATAACCAACACCTTAAGGATCTACTTGACCTGAAAAACGAGGATGGATCACTTATTTATTTTACAAATGTCATCTCCTCCGCTATCATCAGCCAGTCTTTCTTTTATCTCATCCTTTTTTTTTCCTACTAAAGAATTTGTTGTTTTATTTGGATTATTTCACATTTTAAAGCAGAAAAGTTTTCATCCAGGTCAAGTAGTTTGTGGGTGTGGAAATAAATTGTTGTTAAATGTGTTTTTGTTACGTTATATTCATAATTGCTTGGCAGGTGGTGAAGGTTACCACTGCTACTAAATTGCAAAACTTAATAATAATATTATAATAATTTTATTCTGTTTGTGTGTGTGTATAAATATAATTATTATGTTAATATACACACACATATATATATATATATATATATATATATATATATCACAATTTTAAGATCAAAATGTTCTAAATTGCAAACAAAATGTAAACTGTTAAGAATAAAAATTCATCATTTTTGTTGTATATAATTTACCAGCTCAGTGGCCTTGTGATAAAGTGTCCGCCCTGAGATTGGAATGTCGTGGGTTCAAATCCCGACCCAGTCCTACCAAAGACTGTAAAAATGGAACCCAGTGCCTCTCTACTTGACACTCAGCATTAAGACGTTGGATTGGGGAATTAAACCACCAAATGGTTCCCGAGCGCGGCTGTGTCCGCAGCTCACCGGTCCCCCAGTGGAGGGGTCAAATGCGGAGAACAAATTTCACACACGTAGGTGTGTGACAAATAGTGGGACTTTAACTTTAATTTGCAAATAAAAAATTTTAATATCTGCTTTCAAAAACTTTTTTTGTGCTATTAAAGATATTTTTGCCTTTGCAAATCAGCAGACTGGCACAAACATTTCACAAAGCAGAAACGTATCAACACAAAATCAAAGATAGGGCGAAAGTGAGATGAGACACAACATATCTAACACAAAAATATTTTTTAAAAGCAAAACAACAAAAGTTTGCAAAAGAAAAAAAACATTTTAAAGCAAAAAATAAGTTTTTGAAAGCAAATATTAAATATTTTCATTTGGCTCCTTTTCCAAACTTTACATTTTGTTTGCAAGTTTGAAAATTTTTATCTCAAAACTGCGACTTTTGCTTCCAATATCGTGACACAAAAATCCCTCCATAGAAGGGTTTTATTGTTTATCCTTAAATAAAATGTACTTTTTCAAAGTAGTACATCAAAAATCTAGAAATAACTTGATCTACACAGGAGATTTTCTTTCTGCTGCTGATGATTACCATATTGATTGATTGATTGATTGATGATCAGTCTGAGCATCATGCTCCATGTGACAGCTGATCCGGCCTCCACTCTGTCTGCCTCATGCTGATTGGTTGCCCGTTCAAACACTCGGTCCATGTTTGTGCATCTGCGTTCTCCTCCCTCTAACCAGATCAGCCGCAGAACTTTCACAACTTCGATTCTCTCCTAAAAGCAAAGAACAAAAAGTTTGTTTGTGTAGAAGAAATGTTGCCATGACAACTTTCCAACCTTTGACCCCTCCCTCCCACCTCCGCTGAACATTAGTCTTCAACACCTGTTGTGTGTCTGTGGTGCCGGTCTGTTGCCCGGGAAACGCAAAACACACAGGCGGATCTGTGAGGCGGCGCGAGGACAGTGTGTGGCTTCTGATGGTGGCACAACATCTGAGGTGCATTCAAGGACTGCCTGTTTTTATTTTTGTTTTTTTCATCACACACAGGCAGAAGAATTGTTTTTTTTATTTTCTTTTTCCAGATTTTACTGTTCCTGTATGTGGTTCTGCAGTGTATGCACACGGTGCTTGTACACTTCAAAGGACTGAGCTAATCAAATCAGATGAAACTTTATTTATAAACCACTTTTCATACATCAGTAACTCAAAGTGCTTTACAACATTAAACAAACCATTGACTGTATATGAGAACTGGACCAAGTGAGTGTGATGTCACCTATAGAAAATGTTTTACTTTCAGCTAAAACAAAAATGATGTAAGTTTTATTTATATAGCACCTTTCACAGACAAAAGTCACAAGTGCTTCAAAAGTTAAAAAACAAATACTTCAAAAGGTAAAAACATAAAAGAAAAAGCTTTGCAGGTTAAAAACATAGAAGATAAAACCTCACAAGCTAAGAGACATAAAAGACAAGAGCGTATAAAACAATCATTACAAGCCCAATGAAAAACAGATTCACTTAAAATGCCTAACTAAAAGGTTTTAAGTTGGTTTTTAAAAGAGTGAACAGAGTCCAGGGAACGCAGAGAGAGAGAATTTAGAGTTTAGGAGCAACA
>NC_050524.1:28095610-28101410 GCF_002922805.2 Oryzias melastigma | reverse complement strand
TGAAAAACAGATTCATTTAAAATGCCTAAATAAAATGTTTTAAGTTGGTTTTTAAAAGAGTGAACAGAGTCTAGGGAACGCAGAGAGAGAGAATTTAGAGTTCAGGAGTAACAGCCTGGAAAGATCTGGTCAGAAAGCGTTTGCGAGGGACCATCAATGGATCCCAATTCAGTTGCCATTTTTTGCAATCTACAGTAATCAGTGATTGGTCAGAGTCAACAGTTCTGTGGCAACCTCTCTCACCAATCAGGAGTGATAAAAAGAAGCCTTAAAGCAATATGATAATGTATGCTCACTAAAAATAGATTAAAGATTGATAACATGACACAACGTATGAATACATAAAATGATTAAAATATTAAGTGAATCCATTTTTGTTAAAAGCCATGTTAAAAAGAGTAGCCATGTGTTCGTCCTATCATTGGAGCATGAACACATGGCCGCCACAGGCCTGGTTGAAAGGGTAGATGAAAGAACTGATGGATGCTCTGGCAAAGAGAGGACAGATGAAAGAACGGATGGTGCAACGACTGAAGGTCAAGAGCAGCAGAGCAAAGGTTGGATGTGACTGATGTAAAGCAGCTTCATAAAACGAATGCTGACTGGTTGCTCCGTCCGTTACTCCATGCTAGTAGTGCTGCCACAAACGATTATTTTAATAGTTGGCTAATCACAGATTATTTTTTCAGATTAGTCGACTAATCGGGTCATAAGCAAACTGGATGTAAAGCAGACATCTTAACAATCATTAGCTTTAAACTAACGGAAAAATAGATAAATAGCATTACCTGCGATAATGGTAGTGTGAATGCTGTAAGCTGAATTAGCTGCTGAAAGTGATAGTGCTGATGGCTGAAGATGCTGAAATTAATAGCTAAAATCGCTGAAGCTGAAAGACAACTAAAATATGAGCTAAATGCCAAATTAGCCTAAAAACTGAAAAAAGCCTGTTAGCCAAAACAGCTAGCATACATCTGAAACATTAGCTAAACTTCAAAATTGCCTAAAAACTGAAAAATACTCAATTAGGCAAAATAGCTAGCATGCAGCTGAAATATTAGCAAAACTCCAAATCCGCCAAAAAAACTGAGATAATACTAAATTAGCCAAAATAGCTAGCACGTAGCAGTAATATTAGCTAAACTCCGAAACAGCCTAAAAAACAAAAGAATCCTAAATTAGCCAAAATAACTAGACTGCAGCTGAAATATTAGCAAAACTCCAAAATCACCTGAAAAATTGAAAAAAATGGCAAATTAGCTAAAACAGCTAGCTTGTAGCTGTAAAATTAGCTAAACTCAAAAACAGCCTAAAAAACAAACAAAAAAACCTAAATTAGCCAAATTACTAGGATGCAGCTGAAATATGAGCAAAATTCCAAATTCGCCCCAAAAAACTGAAAAAATACAGAATTAGACAAAATAGTTAGCATGTAGCAGAAATATTAGCAAAACTCTAAATCCTTCTAAAAAATGGAAATAATACTAAATTAGCCAAAATAGCTAGCACGTAGCTAAATTCCGAAACAGCCTAAAACACAAAAGAATCCTAAATTAGCCAAAATAACTAGAATGCAGCTTAAATATTAGCAAAACTCAAAATTCACCTAAAAAAATTTAAAAATTGCCAAATTAGCTAAAGCAGCTAGCATGTAGCTGCAAAATTAGCTAAACTCAGAAACAGCCTAAAAAACAAAACAAAAAAAATCCTAAATTTTTCAAAATAATTAGAATGCAGCTGAAATATGAGCAAAACTCCAAGTTAGCCAAAAAAAAAACTAAAAAATACAAAATTAGCCAAAATAGCTAGCATGTAGCCGTAATATTAGCTAAACTCTAAAGTAGCAACACAAAAAAGACTTCATAAATGTTAAAATAGTGCAAAAAGCTAGCATAATGCTATTATAACTTTCCACTTTACCACACTCTGACTCCATATAATATAAAGCAGTGGCGGGCCGTCAGGGCCTGCAAGGCCTTCTCTGCTGGCCTAAAAATATCTGAATCACAGACTGATATTAATTATTTATTATTTCCGTGAATATGTATTCTATAATTCCAAATCCTCTGTCTTCGTCCTTTCATTGCTGTCTCCCTGGTTGCGCTGCTTCCAGACGTGTATTTTCCTATTTAAGCATTAACCAATCACATTGCAGCACCATTTGTTGCTAGGGTCAAAGAAATCTGCCTGAAGGCCTTCACAATCAGTTCTGCGGGCCCTGTAGCATAAAATAATGGTCGACCAAACTTTTGCTTCAACCAATCAGATTTGGAGGAGACCACGTGCTAGGCCAGCTAGAAGGCCCACGGAAACGTCAGGATTTTCACGCGCTTTGATTGGATAGCTCGCAGCTCGCTCTGGTTCTGCTGACGGACACAGGTGCCGAGGAGCGGCGTGTCAGGTTTGAAGATGTTACCAGTGGAAAGCGTCTCATCGTCTGATTTTTGGTGGAAAATGAATGTCTGGGTAAAGTTGTGGCACAGTTTTGTCTGGCACGGGTAAAGGAGTTCCGTGACTCCGTTGAGCGGGAGTGAAGCTGAAATCTACGAGGCTCCTGAACGCACCGCGGGCGCGTGCAGCGCAAAATCCTCGCGCAAATATTATTTTCCAGACACAGACCTTGATCGATCACAAAAACTGATGTTTGTCTCCCTCCTGGACCACGAGAGGCTTCAGGAATACCAGAACAATTCCCGCATGCAGCCTTTTCCAGCTTACCACAGCCACGGAACACTTTCTATCTGCGAAACGCATGGATTCTGCACAACAGAGTGATTGAAATCTTGAGGAAAGAAAGGATGGATTTTGTGTTTAAATAATCTGGATTTTTGGTGAGTAAAATTTTGCTATCTCCCTACATAATATTGAAATTTTATTAGGTTATTTTTATGCTTTTGGTGTGTGTGTGGCAGCTGTACCTGCAGTAGAAGTTTTATTGCCATAAAATAGTTAATGAGGGTTGGATTGATTCAGATGGAGCACTACTGAAGGCCTAGGTGTGAAATGCACGGCCCGCCACTGATATAAAGTAACAACTAATCGACTATTAAATTAGTCTGCGACTATTTCAATAGTCGTCGATTAGTCGACTAATTGTGGCAGCCTTACATGCTAGTAGTAAATGATTTTTTCTGCGTATTTTCTTTAGTCAGCTGTTTATGTAGTTTAATGAGTCTTCACCCCCTTCCCTTTTGTCAGAAGCAATCCCACTCTTCCCCTTTGCTGTTCCTTCTGTTTTTGTTAGGTAACATCAAGTGAAGTTGTTCCGACATGCAGAGTGGACTGTATCAACAGAGAACTATGCAGACTCTTCTTCTATAAAGTTTTTGGAGCATTGACACACGCCGGCTTCATTTTTTATGATGCGTTCTATAACTGGTTGAAACATCTGATTACGCTGAAACCACATGTTGCCAGAGTGACAGAGGATTTATGCTCCAGTCTTATTAGCATTTTCAACCACAGCAGCTGATGAAGTTCTGGATGACAGATGAAGGCTGCAGGTATGTTTTCCATCTGCAGTCTGTAATTTGAGCGATCATCTGTGCCAAACCCACTGCAGCTTAAAATGTGCAACTTTTCCTGAAATTTATCTTTCAACCTATTGTGTCTAAATTTAGAGAACTCAGTTCAGAGAAAAATACACAAAAATCTGCCATTTCTTACGTAATATAATGACAAAATGGATGTTTTTTCCTGAAACCTGGCATTTCCAGCAGCGATCAATGCCAGCTCCTACCACATCTTTAAAGGCTTGAAAATGAGATTATTTATGCTTTTACCTTATTTCCATGTGCATGCCACATGAGTGCAGCCTGTCGAATCCTCAAAGAGCTCTGCCATTACTGCAGTGCATTGTGCTCTTGAAGTTATTTTGAACCCCAATCATTTCACAGGGATACAAAAAAAACCTCATCCTGTTCTCATTCGTCTCGTCCTCTGGAGACACAAAAGAGAAGAAAAAAACAAAGCATATTGTTAAGAAAAAATGTTGTATTGCTAAACAGACAGCTCTGCAAATTACTTGTAACTGTCACACAATAGAAGGAGATGAAAAAAGATGGTGGAAACAAAAGGAAGGGAATTGGAGAAATTATTCTGACGCTTTTTCTTTAACCAGACTTCACTCGAAGGTGTTGTTTCTGATGTTTATCGGAAAAAGTCCAGGAATGCTGTTGTGCTAACAAATGAAAGCACCGGAGTGGCAACAGAGTCTGTTGTGATATGCTCTCACAGCAAGCGACAAAGACGGTGATGAGCTGTATCGGCCGATTTACTCAATCCGCTTTTGCCGAACGCACCGATTCCTGCACAGTTGTCACAGAAATCTGTGGGGCTGGAAGTGAAAACAGGCGGTGAGCTCCAACAAGCCGGCTTGCCCTCTCACGCTGTGTCCTCATCGCGTGCGTTTACAAGGTCACAGGGCCAGACAGTCGTCAACACACACACACACAAACACACACATTAACTGATCATTCCCTCGATGAGGGGATTAGGTTTAGAACCTGAACATGTTGGCGGGGTTAGGGGGAATCGTGATCGTGTGAAAATAAAAATAACCCTATATAATCATTCATATCATTTTGATACTTGTATTTCTGAGACCTTTATCTCATTAGCATGATCAGAACTTTCCTTAAAAAACAATAACTTGTTTTCTACCCTGCAGTTCATCATCATTCCAGTAGAGGCAGTAGAAAGGCTTTTATGGGGTCAGATCATGAACAGCTTAAAATTAACGAAAAAACTGATTAAAAACTTTATAAAACAGACATTGTGACTGAAAACATTTTTTTGAAAATTTGAATTCAAGAGATTGTAAAATTGAAAAAAAGTTTCAAAAATTTGAAAAAAAAACCCTGAAAACTTGAAATAAATCTTGAAAATAAAAAAAATACTGAAAACTTAAACATAAATATGAAAATTACCAACTGAAAAATAATTTATCCATTAGTAAAAGTTTTGAATTTTCAGCTTTTTTTTGCTTCTCTGAATCTTCACTTTCAGTCCTCCGCATGTTTTACATTTTTAATGGTACATGCAACCATGGAAAATTGAGCTCAGCTCGGCAGCGAAAATTGAAAATAATTAAAATTGAAGCTGTAAACTGAGGAAATTACAGTGAAGATTCAGAAAAGCAAAAAGAAAAAAAAAAGAAAAAAGTAAAAAGAATATTGAAAACAGCAGCTGTTACCAATAAACGCATTATTTTTCAATTGGTAATTTTTACATTTATAACTTTTTAATTTAAGTTTTCAGTATTTTTTTCACATTTTCAAAACTTTTTTTTTTCAAATTTTCATTTTTTTTTTCAAATTTACAATGTCTTGTTTTCATTTTTTTCAGTTGCAATGTCTATTTTTCAAGTTTTCAAGGTGTTTTTTCGTTCACTTTTCAGCTGATCCTGATTGGACCCTGATTGGTGAGAGTAACTCATCTTGTTATTCATTTTCAAAGACTACTTTTATTTAAAAAAAAAAAGGAAAATTTGCTGACAGCTAAAAGTTAATGGAAGAAATTGGTGAGGTTATTTATTTTTTTAAATCATTTATCACAGTACCTAAACTGCTTTAAATGTACAGAATCCGCTACATTTGGCAATGTTGGAAATAGATAGCACTTCATTTTCTTAAAAAAAAACCTATTTCTTAAAGCACATTTATTCTTTTGTTTTTCTTCTGATACTGAAAAATGTTTTGTGGAAATCAAAAACATTGAGTGTTGGAATTTTTTTTATATATATTAACCATAAGAAAAGCAGCACTAATTTGCTTGGATAAAATGTATACAGTTGCACTGC
>NC_050524.1:28093916-28095535 GCF_002922805.2 Oryzias melastigma | reverse complement strand
AAAAAAAAAAAAAAATTGTCTTTGGTAACATTTTTTTAAATATATCACGATATGTATCGTATCGTGTGATGTGTTTAGGGAAATTTATCGTATTGCCAGATTCTTGCCAACACACTCCTAGTAAATATGGTGCTTTTTTCAGAACAATTAATATTTTTGCATCTTAAATTAACATTTTGTGAGTAAAAAATGACTACATCACACAATAAATAATAATTGACAACAGTCTCATTAAAAAGTGATATTGCAACATTTTGGGGGGTTTCATCAGAGTTATCTGTCAAGTTTTATAACCTTCATGCTTTCTTATGGGGTCCAGATGACCCACCCTTACACTGATGTGTGATCCCTCCCATGACAAAGATGGACAGGATTTTATGTCTGCCACAGACACCAGAGAAGATAAAAAATCCTTGAAAAAGAAAGTTCTTGTGGGGTCCAGATGACCCCACTTTTAATGTAAACATGCTTAGAAGAGCACAAGGGTTTTTTTAAGTAATGGGCTCTACAGGGTTAAAATTTAAATTTCAACAAACTTTGCATCCTGAAAAAAAAAAAAAAATGCTCCAAGCCATTAGAGTCAAATCTCTAATGAACTTCCACCGCTCTTCAGAAACTATGTCCTAAAAAACGACACTCTTTTTATGTATTCATTTTTAGGGGGGCTAAAAATATCAAAAACATAATTAAATGAGCACTGGGAATACTTTTACAAATGCTCAAAAACTGATCCGAGTGAGTCTTAGAGGAAAACGCTCCACTGAAGCATCTCTGTGTGGTTGTTAAGTAAAAGTTCAGGAAGCTTCTCTGAACTCCTGCTGATCCCAGAGGGAGGATCCATTGTTAAGCCGAGCTTCTTCCTCGTAGAGGTTGAAGTGTAGGAGGGCAGGATTGCAGTTGTATGGATTTAGTGTCTTCCTCAGCGACACTTGAGAACGTAAAAACACACTCGGGAGGAAAATATATTTCCTACAGTCTGAATGTGAAATATAGGTGCAAAAAATGTAAACTATAGTTAGAGGAAGACAGAAAGTTTATCTTTACGTTGAGCTATGTCTGCTTTTCTAATGGTACATACACCGAGTGAAGGAAGGTGAGTGCTGAGCGCCCCATACGCCGTGTCTCCAGGGAACAGAGGAGGCGTCGGGACGAGCAGCTGTCTCAACAGAAAAACTCTGAGAAGGAGAACAGAGCAAAGATACTCAGGTTTGTTGACTCCTTTTTCTCTGAATTTACTCATACCAGACATTCACATGATGAATGACCATAACATCTTTAACACAATCCCTTTACTCATCCTCCTCATTCTCCCTGTAATCATCCACCCCTGCACCACTGCTCGTCCAGATCTCCCACCTCCCAAAGAGGAAGGGGCATCTTAGCATTTCTTGGATCAGTTGAGGAGATCTTAGACTCTGGAAAGTGCCAGTGACACCGCAGGAGTCTCCTGTGAGGCTGCAGCAGCAGATGGAAGCACTTCTTAGTTGGCGAGGAATCCTGGTTCTAACGTTCATCAGTGCACGAAGGCGCACACATGCTAAAGACGCTTTGATTAAAGTGCATCACCGCCGCGCACACAGCTCTGGTGGGCACGCACAGACACATCTATGCGCGGGGCC
>NC_050524.1:28090699-28093783 GCF_002922805.2 Oryzias melastigma | reverse complement strand
TGATTAAAGTGCATCACCGCCGTGCGCACAGCTCTGGTGGGCACGCACAGACACATCTATGCGCGGGGCCTCTTATCTACCCTGGAAGGCAGAGATGTGTTCAGGGTGTGCATTTTCTCACGCGGTATCTGCTGGTATTCCTTTCTGACCCACTGGCAGCCCGGTGTGTTCAATTATACTGTCAATTTATTTCCCTTCCCACACAGCAGCCTCTGATCTATCCGACCCTTTGGCTCCTACACAACTCAACATATCAAAGCTCCAGGGGTGGATGCTATTTCAGAAGGGATGAGAGGCTGGGATTAGGGGAGCACAACGACTTAGCAGATTTTCTGAAATAGAGACCACAGGTGCCAAATGATGGCATTTTTGAGGTAAACACAATGGTTTTTGTGGATAAAAAAATACCCTAAATGGTTTTAAAAGCTTGAAATTCTAACCAATAATCTCACATTTTTACAAATGTTCCTACACATTCTGCTAAACTGTGTAATTTAATTAAATAGGCTAAAAAATGTTTGCTGTCAAGGAAACTGCAATGATTTATTTCTTGTTGGTGGCTTATATTTAATAGAGTTTATTGGACAAAAAACTTTGAAAATTTGAAAGCTTTTTTCTGTTTTGTACGTGTTCTTTCAATATAAAAAAAGAAAAGAAATAAAAGTGTTTTAAAACACCAAGGTTTTCTCTTATTCAACCCACTTGCTTTAATCGCTCTCCCGTCGAGGTTTGAAGGCGTGTGTGCCCGAGCGGCTGTTCCAAACATGAACTTACATGTCCCTGATGGAAAGGACACTTCCACCTTTATGCCGTCATGACAGACAACCTCTGTGTTGTCTTCAACAGATTACAAGCTGAAATGGAGGAGAAGCACAACATGTGGTTGCTATGTCAACAAAACTGCGATGCCCTACAGAAGCAGCTGTTCTCCCAGGAACAGAAAGAGGGACGACTCAAGCAAAAGTACTGCAAGGCGGCGCAGGAAGTGGCAAACCTGATTAAAGAGCTCGATGAGATCCAAGAGGAAAAGAGGGAACTGAGGAAAGACAGGTGTGTGTTGAGATGAAACAAAGCACCGGATGTTGGGATGTTCTGGACCACATGAGTGTGACGTCACTCAGAGTAAACGGCTTATCAGGCTCAAACCAAAGGAAAGAAGTTCTTTAGACATTTTTTAAGTAAAACAGAAGACGCCGTGTTGGAAGCAGAAATCTTTGGTAAACAGTGATTGGTCCGTATCGGTCTGAGTTAGCGTTTCTATGGTAACCACTCTCATCAATCTGGAATGAGCTTGTTGGAAGTCAATCAAACATTTCAAACGTTCACCATAAGACCACCTACTTGTCTTGTGGCGTCTGATTGGTCAGTTAATAGCTTGAACAAAAAAATAAAAAAAAATAGGATTAGAAATACATATTTAAAAAGTAGCAGAGCAAGAATAAGTATTCTGAGATATAATGATTTTTTTACACTATAGCTGTAGTTTTTCAGGATTCCAGGGCTGATTAATTCAGGTTGTGCATCTGGTGTCAAATGCGCTAATGCGGCTAACGTAGCATTGTCGGACAGTTTTTTTGTGTGTTACTAACAAAGTTAGCTTGATTAAAGTAATGTTTGTTTTAGTGGTTTCAGTCTGTTGTTTTACATGCTGCAAACAAGGCTGGGAATTACAGGTGTTGTTAGTAGGCTAACCTGGCTAACGCTTCTAATGTGGCTAATGTGTAGCGTCTTAAACAAGTTCTAGAGTTACTACAAATTAAAGGAAGTCTGACTCACGGACAGAATTCTCTGACTTTTGTGCACCTTATAGTTTGGTGTGTCTTATACATGGAGGCAAATAACTGAGGGAACAGCCAAAAAGTGACTCGGAGGGGTCCCAAACGTCAACATGCGACGACCCGGGAACGTGGATGTGCTGCTACGGAAAACAATGCAAACATCCAGATAAAGTGCTGCCTGCTCACAGCTTGAGTGTCAATATTCATGTGTTCTGTTATGTGTTATACAGCAAAATCTGTCCACACAGCTGATGAATGATTTTACTATTACTTCCTGTTTGGTTTCACTCAGTCCAGTTCTCATATACCGTCAATAGTCACAGTCAACTCTCTATGGATTCATTACAGACACAGAAATGATGATCCAGTGCTAATGTAGTCATAAATTTGTCATCACTAAAAATTCAGCGGAATTGACGTCACGGTGATGAAGAATGATCTGATTTACAGGTCCCACCGTCAGTTCTGGTTGTTTGAAGCTCACTGAGAACCAAACCCGCTGTTTGTCTCCCCGACTTCCCTCAACAGGGGGATAGAGGACTGGTGACCGTCTGTTATGATCTAATGCTAAATATTTACAGCTCTTCTCTGGCTGGGAGGACGTAGGGTGTGGAGCAGCTGAAACCGAACCCAGGAGGAGCCTGGGATCTTTTTCTTGAGTCTAGAGCGACTGCAGATCTTGGTGCTGAAGAGTTTTGCACAGATTGTTTTGTAAGGTGTTAGCTCTCCCTTTATGAGGAGCACACGCTGCTCCAAGACGTACATGTTTATCTGTTTTGCAACTTCTCCAAACTCATCATGGAAACGCACCAGATGGATTCAATCACAGCAGTATTAAACTGTAGCGCATTATTGGATCTCTGTTAGCGAACGCTCTGCTGAGCCGTTTAAAGATTCATGTGGAAGCTGGCGTCCCGTTTCAGATCCTTGGACAATGCAGAGCGTTTTTAGGAGACTCCACAGCTGACAGACAAATGTTTCATCTTTAGTGCCTTCGGTGCGTTTAGCTTACGGTTAACTGTTCCTCCTGCAGCTGATTTGTAGAGCCAGTTAACAACGTGTCCGCACTCATGTATGGGCCATTCAGCGAGCCCAGGATGTTGGAAATTAGGACCAAATCATGCATGCAGAAGCAGAACATGCAAATTCATGTGAGTTTGCATGCTGTGACCTGCTGACCAGCAACACTACTAACAATTTACAGTGAAGTTTGACATATGAGGACAATTTAATGCACATTTTATTTATTACTTTTTAACTCCAGAATAAAAATATATATTTCTCTCTAAATATGTTTCAGCTTTTA
>NC_050524.1:28036680-28090398 GCF_002922805.2 Oryzias melastigma | reverse complement strand
TACTTTTTAACTCCAAAATAAAAATATATATTTCTGTCTGAATATGTTTCAGCTTTTAGGGCAAAACTACCACATAAGAAGTTAATAATATTTTTTACTTGACTTTAACACATTTTGACTGATCTCAAGTTTTAGTTATCCAATATTTAAACATATTTAATAGATGTAGTTTCTGCAATAATTTGAATTAAAAACAAGGTGGGAGTTGACTTTACATAGGAAGAAGTGGACTGGAAGTTACAATCCATGATCTTTACTAATCCTCAGTGGACCTTTTCTCTGCATAGAGCTGTCTATGATGTCGTGCATTATATTTGCATCACATTGACAAACATATCATGTTGTACTTTTTTTTTTTAGTTTCTGTCTGTAGTCCCCAAACAAGTGAAAATCAATACGTCAATATCAATGTAAACATTCAAATACCCACTCGTACATTAAACTTTTCCACAAACTAGTGATTATATAATAAAATTATACAATAAAGTCTAACTAAAACCATATCGCTGCTTATAGACCAAAGGTAAGTAGTCATTGAAGCACACACTCTTACTTTAAACATTTCAAAGGATTTTAATTGTTAAAGGTTGAAATAGGGTGACTTGGACCTCCTTTTCTCTTGGTTTACTTTTTACGAATAACTAATAGAACCGCCCCAGAAAAAAAAAAAAACAGTTTAATTCATCATTATAGTCATAAAGAGCTTTTGGGTAAAAGAACAATATATATTATATTAATTATATTGAGTTATATTGAGTTTAACATAAAATAAAGGTCATATTTTTAGTTACTGTCTACCTGTGTGCAATTGTATGTAACTCTGACTTTATTTTGAAGGTTTCAGAAGTAATTTTCATTTTATTTTCTCTTTATCACGTTGAGACGTGATAAAAATAATCAAGTAGTTATATGTTAAGGTTAAGTAAAAACAACTCGAGCTGAACAAAAATAATGCATAAAATAAAGCTCTTAATTATAAAAAAGGGTAATAAAGAAGCATAAAAACCTATTTCAGCTCTCTCTGCCACAGGGAAAAAGTCATTATGTAGCACCAAGCTAATGATCGTTTTACTACTAGACCTATTTTCATCCAAAAACTTTATTGCTAAGAAGAACTTAGCTTTCTACCATATAAACCAACAGACACAGTTCACTTACTGCCTCAAAAACTCACTAAGGTCCACAGAGAACTTGCAAAAAAGTTTACACATTTAGACACATTTGTTTAGAGCTACATTAAAAATCTATTGTTTAATTTGAAAATATTTATATTAATCTGACATAGTTCACATATTTTAAAATTTATTTGTAAAATAATGAGACTGTTAATATCATACAGTGTTACATAGATTCTCTAAATGAGAAGTTCTAACAAAAATGTTCAGATCATTAACATTGTTAACATTGTTCTTCTTCTCCTGGAGGACGTTTCAGTTTGGCCACTAGGTGGCGATCACGCTATAGAAGTACTTAACTCAAGAAGAAGACAACAGTATGAGGGGAAAAAACGAAGTTTTATACCACAAATAGTTACTTTAAAGAATATTTCCTTAAAAAAGTTTAGAAAATTAATGCATGTACGTAAATAAAGATGTCCATTTAGTTAGCAATTTATTTTTTTGGTCAACCGAGCGTTAGCATTAGCCGTCCTATGGGAAATTCTATTGAACGTTAGCATCAAGCTAGTGGACTTTAGCTTTGTGTGCTAAAGCGATTTACATATTTTATGAATCGATTGTTGATCTATTAAGCTTAAATCGATTCAAATCAAATCGATTTTTTTAACCCAGCCCTACCGAACTATACGTCCATATATGAGGAGTTGGGAGTAAGAAAGCGTTGAAATAACACACACTGTAATTTCTCGAATGTTCATCCAATCCATGTAAATTCTGACATGTGAAAAAAGCAGCTTTTCAGATCGACTTTGAACTAACGTGAAGTGTTGCCCTACCGGTGTGAAGCCGCTTTTCTCTGCAACAGAATAAGCGAGTTTACATTGATTAGGTAAGAACTCCACAGCTGTAAAGTGTTGCATATCCATGCAAGGTACTGTTTCCTCTCTTCAACGTCCGCTGGAATTATGTTCAGTTCTGCGCAAACAATTGAGGAGTTACAGTAGCCAAAAGGACGGCATTGCTGGAGTTAAAATCCTGATGTTAAAGGGTTAAAAAAGATCAGCCTTAATGCAGCTATAACCCCAAACAGCCTTTAACACAAACACTAGTGGGGTGGGGAGAATTTGCTGTCAGTTTTCAGCGGAAAACCATCAATCCTCCAGATGATGTTGGGTTGTCATGCAGAGAGTTCAGCGCCATAAAGCTAAAACAGAAAAGAAAACGTTGGTCCAGAACTTCAGAACACAAATGAGACGGCGGCCTTTAAACCAACAAACACAAAGTTAGGAACTGTTGTTCATCAGAGCCAACATTTTACATACAAGCTCCCTGCTTCACTCTGATACATCCACTTGCAGACAAATAGATCCATGAACGTCTTTGTTTGTTATAGCTGTCGTCTGGATCAAAACCGTTCGCCTGGATGGCTCCAATGTTGCTCGCCATTTTTGTTGCACCTCTAATGTTAGGTTGGGGTTGTGAGGGGGGAACACAAAACAGATGGATGCTGGGAAATGGGGAGGGGCTGGAAACAGCCCCACCCACAACTCAGAAGTGACTTTTTAATGCCGCTCTGCAGAAACTATGTCCTAGAACGGGTTCTGCAACCTTTAACACTTAAATTACCATTTGCGTCAATTTCTCACTGACAACATCCGACAGGAGCCACTAAATCTTAATCACGTTTCAGAAAAACAAGACACTAATTTGTTTGTGTATTATGATAACTATAAACAAACTATTTTTTGTCAAACTTATTAATTAACTTATTTAAACTTGAAATAGTTTATCATTTTTGTCAGAGATTTCACATAACTGCCTCTCAAAATAAAACACATCCTATGTCACATAGGATCATCTCAATGTAGTAAATCTTCAGATTTTCAATTTTTTTAGACAAAAATGTGCACATGAACTAAATCAGATTTTTTAGAAACACCTAAAATCCTTGAATTTGTTTAAAAATGGAAAATCTTTTGATACAAAATGTCCTTCAACTGTAAACTACTTTATTTTTTTACTTTACTTCTTACTTTTTACATTTATATTTTTTTTAAAAAGGTTTTATTTCCCTTTAACCAGAGAGCCACAATAGAGGTCAAAGTGCCACGTGGCTCTAGAGCTGCAGATCCCTGTCCTGGAACATGACACAGCATTTTTATTATCATTATTCTAACTAAAAACGACATAACCCTGTTTAAAAGACCTCTGGGAATGCTTTTAAAATACATCAAATCATGATTGGAGTGCCTGTTTTTTAATCACTACAAGCCTTATTTTCACTGTTTCTTGTTTGCCTTGAAACCAAAGTGAGAGTTGAACTTTTTACGGTGAACGTTCCATGTGGTCAGAACAAGATTGAGGGGTGTTGAGATCATGAATTGGATGAATTGCTAAGTGGAGACGTAGAAATGGTCAAAAGAAGAAGAAGAAACGGAAGAGATGATCATGTTGAAGGAAAGAAGGAGGAAGGGAGGCTGCAGCCGTGGTTTCAGTGGTTACTTCACACACTCTCTGGCTCTCTCTCATGCACACGTGGTAACATTGGCCGCACACACACACACACACACACACACACACACGGGCCAAATGTGAGAGTCTGCCTTTGATTCACTAAAACTGACGTGGAGCTATAAGCGGAGGGACAGAGTGAGCGAGGAAAAGAGCTGGCGAGCGCTGGGGAAGGAGTGAAAGCAGCGGAGAGTGGATAGAGTAAAAGATTTAAAAGTCAAGAGAGGTCAGGAGTATCTTTGCTTCCTCATCCAGCTGTTAAATGTGAGAGGACTTGCTTCAAGTGGTTTCAAGCTGCAGAGTTTTCGTGACAAAAACGATGCTGGGAGCAGCTCTCCCGCCTGCCTGCTGCTCCACAGAGGAAAGTCCTGCTGCAGAAGAAAACCTCCAGCAGTTGATGCAGCCTTTTCCTCAACAGCCCCAGAAATGGGAAACTTCAAATAAATTCAAAGTAAAAATTTTTATAATGCAAGGACATAATGTATCATCTAATTAGGTTTAATCCTGTTCAATTTACTGTTTAAATCCTATCTTTTCACTGCATAAATTGAATTAAATTCAAAGGATTAAAGAAAACCTTAAAAGTAGCATTTGTGGATTCTTTTGATATTTTAATAAACTCCTGAACTGTGAGGTAGTTTTGTTGAGGTAAATGTGTAAATCAGGGGTGTCAAAATCAATCGCACAAGGGGCTGAAATCCAAAACACAACATAGGTCGTGGGCCGAAAAGGATAAACACTTATCGAACACACTAAAACAACATTTTTAAAACTTAAAACCGTAACTTTTTGATATAATTATGAACTAGATATATAGCATTACCTGTGATAATGCTAGTGTCAATGCTGTAAGCTGAATTTGGCTCCTGAAGATGCTGAAATGATAGCTAAATATGCTGAAGCTGATAGCTGAAATGCTGAAGCTGATAACCAGCTAAAATATTAGCTAAATGCCAAGTTACCCTAAAAAAATGAAAAAAAATGTAGGTTAGCCAAAACAGCTAGCATGTAGCTGAAATATTAGCTAAACTCCAAAATAGCCTAAAAAATCTTAGTAAATGTCAAAATAGACCAAAAAGTTAGCAGAATGCCAATTTTAAAACTTTAAAATTGTATTTTTTTTTCAACATAGTAATGGATAATATTAATACAGGAATATTGTTCCAGAATAAATCAATTTAAACCTTAAATAACTTTCATAATACGTGTCCAGGAGTGCTCTTGTTCCTGCCAGTGGACCTCGCCTCTGGCTCGTTTCACATCCCTAGCTGTCCCCCAGCCCATCTGGATGAAGCCCATCTGCCACACTATTTAAACACATAGTTGTAAAGTTAGATAAGCTAATTCTTCTTCAACAGTTCTGATAAATCGCCTGTCCGTCCAGGGAGAGGATCTCTCCCTCATGTGGGCATTCCTAAGGCTTTGTCTGCTGGGAGGGAGGGTCTAAGGGCAGGGATAACCAGTTTAATCTAGTCAGTTCAGTTTAGCAGTTAGCTGTTGTTTATATTTTATGACCGACCTTCTGCTTCTGTAAAATTATCGGCATAAACTCCATAAACAATTTACATCTGCTCCCGATTCACAACAATTTGAGTAAATAAATAGTCAGAAATGTAATTTTAGGATAAAATGTCTTCATTTATGTCCTCCCTCACCAGAAAAATGCAACAAGAACATGTTAGAAACACCAAAAACAAACACAAATACCTCTTCAGTTCTGAACAGAGGGATGGTTTTTCTGAAAAAGATCTGGACTAGTGAAACAACTCCTGCTAAATGACACATCTTGAGTATAATTTATGGCTTCAAGCCCTGTACTCTTTAAAATGTTCGTTTAAGAAGTTAGTTTACTGTTTGATTTTTGGAGATCCTCTCCACAATTATTCTGCATTAAATTTTACCATTAAATGAAGAATAACTTTTCACAGATATTTGCAGAAATTATTCTTAACTTGTTAAACCACTCTAAATGACCCCATCTTAACCTCAGTTGCTAACGGTAACAAATTAAGTAAAGCTGACAAAAACAACTGAAAATATATTTTGTGGTCCTTCAGTTTAATTGACTTAAATGCAAAAATTGTCACATTTTTGGTTTTCTTTTTCATATTCTCACATTTTCAATAGTTGCCTGCCTTAAATCCTGAGTGGAAAATATTAAACCATCTTGTTCTGGGACTTTTAATTGGAGGTTATTCCACTGACATTGTTCAAATTATTTAAATCTGTCATAATTTCTGCTGAATTCATGATCTTCTTTCCAGACTTTTAGAGGAAGGCTGAGGAGCGTGTGGCGGTCAGCAGAGATTCCCAAGTGTTGATGCCCATTGCGACTCCTACGCACTAACAGCTCTTTTAAACTGCCCTTAAGCCGGGCCATCGTGCATTTACATGTGCGCGCAGATTATATCTGCAGACAGAGAGAATGTGCCTTTTGATGAGGGAGCAGCCACTTGCGCTGCACGCATACAAACCGGCCTGCTTCTAAAGCAGCCTGGCGTGTGAGCAAATGAAAGAGCGTTCCCAGATTCTCCCATCATTCCTCCCCGTAATCCCACCAGACTTCCTTCTGCGGGCTGAATTTGCACGCTCTCGTGGGTGTGTGGGGTCACGTGCACGCAGCCGCTCGAGCCTAACACATGCACGTTACTCAGAGGTGATCTTAAAAGTGTTGCTGCTCTGTCTTTCCAGAGATCTTCCTTTTTTTGATAGTCCAAGGGGGAATCACATCTGACAGGAGCACTCAAACAACCCGCATGCAGACATACACGGATACTGTATGCATCAGCGGTTTGTTACATATTTAAGAGGGGCTTCGGCTTTAGAAAAACTACCAAATCCTCAATTCCTGATTTTATTTATTTATTTTTGACAGGCAACGTCACTAAAAAAAAAAAAGAAAAAAAATCCCAGATGGAAGTGTGTGTTAAAACACATTCCAAAAAACACAAATGATGCTTAATTGTATTCTTTTTGCTCCACCCCCTCTTCTTAACAAGTCTGGAGCACATTTAAATGGAAGTCAGATTTTGGCTCCAACTCCCCCAGAGTGCCCATGCATGGACGTCTGGCTGCATCTATTTTCGCTCGTCTATTTGCATGTGCGCCCCGATATAAGCGGCCATCACCGCTGGAGTGAATCATATTGTGTCTTCCCTGATGATGATGAAGAGGAGGAGGAGGAGGAATGCGGCTGCTGTTCTTTATTATTCTGTACGTTATCCAGTCCTTTATCAGATGTGAGCGAAGGCGCACCTGTGCACACAAAGCGCTGCCTCACGCAGACATTTCTCTCATACAAATGGCTCCACATATTTCTGCAATGATGCAATAGTGAGGAAAACTCATGTTTGACTTTACTCACTGCAAGACTCTTAAGTTAAAATGACTCTTGTTTCAAGAAAAAATGTATTATTTTATATCTTATCAAGATTTTTTTTAAATAGTAAAATAATTTCAGTTTGAGAAAACATGTCTTAGTGACTCGAATGTTTTTCCTAAAATAAGAAGAAACTGTCTTTTTTGGCTTCGTTAAAGTAAATATTTCAAGATTGATTGACTTATTTATGAGTCATTTTACGATTGGCCTTTGATCGAGTCACTGAAAACGATCAAATTTGTATAGTTGTTTAGAGACACGTTGAATGCATGAACAGCTCAGGAATTCAAGCATGGTATGAACAATACCCCATTGTTTCATGTTGATGTAATTCATAATCGAACAAAAAATGTGGAGCAATAACCTTATTATACCGAGAACAGCCACTTTAGTTGTCCATATTCGCATGAAAATTTGTGTCGTCCATACGTTAAGTAGAGACTAAAATTAAGAGGTTAAAGGAAGGAACAGAAACTAAGTTTAACATGTACAAAAAATATAATATAACTTGTATCAGAGCAAGAATGGGTATTATGATTGAGTAATCACTGTTTATCTCTTTATAGAAGTATATAGGATTTTGGCTTCTTGGAACCAGTGAGTACTTCCTGTTTGGAATGCTAGGGGGAGGGGTCACCCAGTCCAGGTCTCACATACAGTCAATGGTCTATCCTCCTTGACTCATTTTGTCCTCAGAGGTTTTGAACTGTGTCAATATTAACAGAACATTCCTGATCGTATTTGTCTGTTCAGCTGCAGAATGTGCTGCACTGCTTAGCGGGTTAACGTGAACCGTGTGTATCGGAGAGCGGTATCACACTTTACACTCAAACTCTCTACTTCTTTGTTTTTTGGGTCTGCTCGGATGAAGCAGCCAACTCTGACTCCAGACATGTTATTTAGTTTAATAAGACAACATTAGGCCTACTTCCATCTGCTTTTGGAACCATGACCATTCGTTTCTGTTGCATTAAGAACACGCGATGAGTTATTTAGCCGCTGGATTTGAAGGCTGCAGTTGATCTGATGCGTTTATTTCCGTAGAGACAGTTTTCTTAAAGCAGCCAGCATTCATAAAAATCTAGACTAAATATCTTTAGAATGTAGAGGGTTAACTGTCAACAAAACTACATTTTTAAACTCATTAAGTCTTCGTGTGTTTGCAGGGAATCTCATCATGCAGCCCTAACCAAGATGAAGGCGGACTATGAAATACAACTCAGCACAAAGGTAACTCCTCATTCACCCCACGATTGGAAGGTCATGGGTTCAAGTCATGCTGGGGCTGGATGAACAAAATATTACAATTTCAGATTTTTCCACGCCTAATTTGATTTCCAATTTTCATTTTTATTTCTCCCTCTGTTTAAATTCTTTAACCAAACTATACACGACAAAATATATTTCATGCAAAAACGATTTTACTTTAACATCTGTGGGAGTTGGCTTGAACACAAGGTGCAAATAAATACGTTCTGTAGGATGTTTGCAAAACAATGCGGCAGGTGTTTTGTGAGCTGCTGCTAGCTTGAGCTTCTTGTAAAGAGAAACACGTCTCACAATCAATAGAGTCTGTTTGTTAGGTGTTAAAAGAAATTTGTTGTGCTCCCACTTTTTATTAAAAAAACGGCCTTCAAACAGATTTGTTGCTCCAAGTCTGAAGTCACTAAACTGAACCAGCTCTATTGAAAAAGAAGAAACTGTTCCTGCTTTTGGGAGCATAAAACCATAAAACCAGAGCGCTGGGAGAATAAACTCAAGATTTCCTCAAAAATCCGAAGTCTTCCCCTAGCCTGCTTGGGTCAGGGGTCTGCAACCTGCGCCTCCGGAGCCACATGTGACTCTTTTACCCCCCCATTGTTGCTCTTTGGTTAAAATAAACCCCTGCACTACCACTTCATTTAGCCCTTCAAAATTATGGAAAAATAGTGTCTTCAGATTTAGATGTCACTCCCACTCGATGACATCATCAAAAGTTGCTGCTCCGCTGTGTTGGCGCGGAGCTGCTATTGTTGAAAAATTGGCATTCTGCTAGCTTTTTGGACTATTTTAGCATTTATTAAGAATTTTTGGTTATTTTTGGAGTTTAGTTAATATCCCAGCTACATGCTAGTTGTTTTGGCTAATTTAGGCTTTCCATTTTAAGTTTTTTAGGCTGTTTTGAAGTTAGGCTAATAGTTACACGCTAGCTGTTTTGGCTAATTTAGGCTTTTCTTTTTAAGTTTTCTTGGCTATTTTAGAGTTTAGCTAATATTTCAGCAACATGCTAGCTGTTTTGGCTAACTTAAGTTTTTTGTTTTGTTTTGTTTTTTAGGCTAATTTGGCATTTGGCTAATATTTTAGCTGGCTGTCAGCGTCAGCATTTTTAGCTATCAATTTCAGCATCTTCCGTTTTATAGTGTTCAATAAATGTTTATTCTGTTCGACTTAAGGTTGTCACAACCTAGGTATGTGACAACTAATGGGACTTCTACTTAATGAGATATTAACTCTTTCCAGGTTGATAGAACCTGTTGGATCAGGCGACACTTTTCATTTCATGGACTAAAATTTTAGCCTAAACTACGGTTTGGCAGAATGTGTCCCACTGTGCTGCTTTAAAAGACACACATCAAAGAGAGAACGCTATAATCCAACTTATTTAGATTGCTTGCAAATGCTCAGGTATAAAATTACTGCCTCCCTTCAGGATTTGGGGAATACTAGAATTTTTAAATAAACGCTTGCAGAAATTGACGTCTTAGTGTATGTCGATGTGATGTGATGTTTAAGACACAATGTTTTAATTATTGTACCATGAACCTAAACAAATCAGACTCGGACATTTTGATTGCGGGGCTATCAGTTTACGAGTGGAAGACGGGGGGACGTAAACAGACGTTCAGGACGGGGTCCAAGTCGCTGTCACAGTTCAGAGGGGTTTTGATGGGGAGAATCCTGACACACGATGTAAATGAGATTATGAGTTCCACAATCCACAAGTCTGTTTCTCGAGACACACGCAACACACAAAGCCACTCTGTGTTTCATTACGCAATTAGTGTTGCAGTGGATGTTTCCCTCTGTCTGCAGCCCCACTGACGCACACTGATTACTGTTTGGTTGCATGTTTCACCAAAGAGGACCTTTCACAATAAAAAAAGGGGGAATTTTGAAGAATTACGTTTTCTGCTAATTTCAATATTTCTATGAATTTAATAAATAACTTGCTGCGAAACATTTATAGCAATTAAATATATCAAAAGTTGCAAAATACAAACAAAAAATATATAAATCGTGCTGATTTAATAGTAATGCTGCATTTTGACCTTGGTGACATCATATTGTAAGTCTGACCACTGAAAAACTGAAAAAGTCTGTAATTTCACAATGAACACCAACTTCCTGTCTGTGGCTAGTGTCTTCTAAACTGCCAGTGTGTCCATAGAGCTCACCTGCAGAACAGTCCTTGGCGAGACAATAGATGTGTTTGAAATGTGTAACGTCATCAAAATGTTTTCAATATTGAACTTAAAGTAAAAATAAAAATATATATATTGTCATTCCTAAATTCCAGCAAACGCGGGCATACCAAATAGTGCAGTTCTTTAAATGACCACTTGGGGCAGAAAACAGTAATTTGGTTCAGTGTCTCATTGAAAGAAAACATCAAAAGCCAAAAAAGTCACACTTTTACATTGAGAAAAATAAACTTTATTTATATTTTTAATCCATTTATTTAAAAATAGAGTTTTTCTACATTATAACGGTATTGTGATTTTCTATAATAAAAAAAACAATTTTAACATCAGGTGAAAACCCATACATGCCAACTCCACACAGAAGGGCCCCCCATTGATGTTTCAGGTCCCCCAGCTGGGACTCGAACAGGGGACCCTCTTGCTGCGAGGAAAGAGTGCTAACCACTGCACCACCGAGTCAAACATGACATTTTCTTTTATTATGGTCACTTTTCTACGCCATCATCCCTTTTCTCCTTTTGCTATTTCTTATAAACATGGTGTTGAATACAATTTTTTAATCTATTCACAAAAATAATCTCATTCTAATACCAAAACCATTTAGTTGAAACCTTATACCATCATTTTTGATCAGTAATTTAATAGAAATAAAAATGAAGGAACTTTAATGACTGAACATAAATGAACCAAAACTACAAATTTAATTGAATTATTAGTATTTTTCTTCACAAAGGAGGGATAAAGGCGGCTGTGGCTCTGGAGCTTCAGGTTGCAGACCCCTGGATTAAACAGATTATATGTGTTAATTTAAGTGAGGTAGAGAGTTTAATAATAGACAAAAGTAGTACTTCAGAAGAAGTTTGACACCTTTTTTTTGTCTTTTTCATCACATCAACAACTGCAGGTGTGTGTAACACGTCTCTGTTGGTGATCTTTTTATAACTTAAAATATTGAAGTCTTTCTTATTGGTGTTACTAAAGTTTATCTAGTTTATGTGGGACTTCATATTTACAGTCAAGTCAGCATGTGTGTGTCACACAGGGTTGAAGGTCCTTCCTTTTTTAGTCTCAAGCTCTCAGACGACTTCCCTTTGACCTTTAAATAAAATATATATATATATATTATCCTCTGCTTTCTTTTTTCATCTCTTATTCTTCCCTCACTTTTTTCCATTCCAGAAAAGAGGCCCCCAGACAAAACCCTTTTTTTCTTATTTTACCCACTTTCTTTCAGTGTCAGATTGGTAAAATTGCTGTAAAGGTTTTTTGTGTTGATTTGGTTTAGTGCAAAAGGGGAATTTACATGGACATGACCCAATAATAAGCCTAGAAATGTAGTAAATGTCTAACTCTATGTATTTCTAGAAGAAAAATGGCAGGAAAATGACACTGTACTTGAAATTTAAATTAAAAAAAATGTGTGTATTATTTCATAAATCTGGTGAAAAGTCAGTCTACTCTGTGTGCACTGCATAGTTTTCACCACAAATATTAAAAATAAGACGTTTTTCAAATCCATCCTTAAGAATAAAAGTCTTGAAACGTCCTTTAAAAGTTGAAAACTTCTTAATAGTTTAGTGTGATTACCAATAAAAACTCAATATATGGGTGTGCTTGAAGGCACCTCGGCTGTAAGCGGGTCAAAGCAGCTGCATGGTGAGAACGCTTCATTGAGCAAAACCACATCAAAAACAGAAAAACACGGGGGCGGTGTGTAAATATTTGGTTTAATTTACATATGAGTGCATAAATCAGTCAGTCTGTTCCTGAAAATGTCGTCTTTACAGTAATGCATGTGTTCACAGAGCGGAGGTCACACCTTTTTAGAAAAAAATCTAGAGCGATTATCCTTTACAGCTCCTCAGACTTTTGCAGCTTTTAAACTAATTTCAAGTCCAGGAAACAAAACACAAACAGAAGGCGTGGCTCAAGAGTTTTGCACATTTGTTTATGCTTTAAGATGGCTAATTCTCTTCCACACACACACACACACTCTTATCCAGGCAGGTTATTGTTCCCTCCGGGGTTCCTGACCTCGCTTTAGTTTATACCCATGAAAAGAAAACGGCCACTCTGATTATCTGTTCAAATACAAACTGCAGCTGTGTACACACACGCTCGCTGGCACACAAAAGGATACACACTCACACAAACCCTGGTGCTCTTCACACGTACATTCACCCTAGCTAAGAGGAAGTAGTGTTTTCTCATTTAATCTCCCACACGCAATCTTAGCCTCTCAAACCAAAACCATAACTCACACGCACGCACAGGGTCAAATATACACAACTTCACACGCCAATCTGTCTATTTTTTTTCCTCTGACACCCACATCCAGGGTTTTTTTTTCACACTTGCAAGCACAAGAGCACGAAGGCACGCACACACGGAATCACAATGGTCTCGGCCCACGGCGTTCACACTCGTCTGATCTCTGCCACTAGTAGAAAAAAAGCAAGGTGGCCTTGACTGAGCATGACTAAAATGTGCTGCAGGCTGTGTGCCGTCTTGTATTTGTATACCAGACAATTCTTTTTTTTTTTTACCGTGAGAATGCAATGACATGCCGGCCCACAATTTTCTAACAACGCAGGAGACTTTAGCCAAACAACACTGATGAACTCACACGGATGCACTCTGGTATATATTTTAAGAGATCCTTAGCCAGCTGTTTGATGCAGGCCTGTTTATTTCTGTCTGTGTCTGACACGTTTGTTAGACTGACAGGGCCTTGTGTCTCTTTCCTGTTTATGTCACCAAAAAGTCAACATCTTCATGACCTCTTTCAACTCTGACGCAGAGACAGGCATGGCAGACCTAAAACAAAACACAATATGTCCTGTCCATTGACTGTACATGAGAACTGGACCGAATGGCCCCTCCCGTTTTGCATTCCAAACAGGAAGTACTGGTTTATCTGAAAAGCTGAAATCCCATAGACTTTTACTGAGACATTAACAGTCATTCTTTTGGTCAGAATTTGTCATAATTCTTGATTAGTGAGAGTGGTTACCATAGAAATGTTGACTCAGACCGACTCGGACCAATCCCTGCTTTATGACGTCGTCTGGTTCCAACATAACCGCATCTGTATTGCGAACAAATGGCAACTGAATTGACCTGATTTTGCTGGAACCAGAAGCAAGTCATTTTCTGTTAGTGAGGTCCAGTTCTCATTTACAGTCAATTATCCTGTCACATAAAAAAAAAGAAGTTTGTGTCCTTATCAGGTTTTTTGACACAATCAATCTCAGTTTGAACGGGCTGTATTGTCAAAAATGACATGTTTGACAGAGACAACATCTAAACCAGACTTGTGTTACTTTTGTCAACCTGCAGATAAGAGACGTGAGGGAGGAGCTTCACAAAGAGGCGGAGCTTGAGCTGGAAAAAGAGAAGGAAAAGAACCAGTTTCTGCTCCAACAGTGTCAACTAGAAAACTCACAGCTACAGCAGAAGGTGAACACTATAACTTTTAATCATTTTTTTTTGCTATTCGATTCAGGAAAAGATCCTCCAGTCTAAAGGTTCTCATTAGTGTGTGCTGTTAAATGTGCTTTGTTAGCACACGAGCAACCAAATGCTTGGAAACAGAATTGTTGATTGTGCGGCTGATGAGTGAGGGCTGTGAAAGACAGCTTTATCAGAGCAGAAATCCAGGCGGTGACACACGACACAGCAGAAAACATCAGCATCTGGCAAACAGGCCTCATGCTGCGTCGAGTGGATTTACTCTCATAAAGCTTACTGCATGAGTAACAGGGAGCTGTCGGAGGGTCCATGAAACTTCAGATCTGTCGTTTGACAAACAAGAAATTCCACTGTCAAGCTCTAAATTCTTAACTTCTTCTTCATCTTTAAAGACCCACTTTGATCATTTTTGTTCTATTTTAAATGCGTTCCCATTGTTCTTTTAATTAGGGTTATGCCGTTTTTGACCAAAATGGAAAATTCTGACGTTTTCTCTGACATAGTTCCTGCAGAGCGGCAGGAGTTCATTAGAAATTCACCTCTGAGTTGTGGGCAGGACTGTTGGTGAGAAGAAGCCCCGCCCCTAAATTCCCTTCCCCGTTGCTTATAAGAGCTTGTAGACTGCCCAGCATATTTTTGATTTTTCATAAAGTACTAATTCACAAATTAAATAAAGACATAAACTACTCAGAAATGTTTAGCTTTTGAGTTTTTGATTTGATTTGAAGTGGTTTATTTCAAGCAATTAAAAACAAGCATAATGCATGTCCAATACAATCAACAGAGGTTATCTGTACAAGGATATAGGATAACTAGGCATCACATCATACATTTCTTGAAAGGCAGTGGGAGGAAGCGAATTTATATAATCCCACTGATGCTTAATTTTTACATTTTCACATCCTCCACTCAAAATGTCACAAGAAAATGTTAAGAACACAAATATTTTTATTGAAGTCGATCCACAATGTAAGTTCTGATCATGTTTGCCACTGTGGATTCCTCTTCCACTCACTCAATGTTTTAAGCCCATGAAGGTTAAAATAATCACTAAATCTCTTATAGTTTCAAATCTAGACATCATCTCATTTCATTAGGATATTTTGCAATAACTGTGGAGAATGTATGAAACCTCCGACAGCCCTTCTGATAACCTGTGACTTTCTTTAAATATTTTTTTCTATTTCTCCCTGAAGTGTACAGAGAAATCACTGGAGGTGCAGGACCTGCAGGAGGAGCTGCTGCAAGAAAGGAGGAGACGGGAAGAGGAGAGAGCCCAGGATGAGGAGAGAAAGAGGCGAGAGGAGGAGTCCCACCAACAGGAGGCTCGAGAGCTTAGCCACGCTAAAGCCGAGCTCCAGCAGACGAGTGAGAAGAATGCTGAACTAATAGAAGAGGTGTGTGCGTCTGTATTCAGCTGCATAATATTGACAGAATGCATATGAGAACAAACACTTCCTTCAGGTGGTAGCACGCCATCTTTGTGCCAACACTGTTAACTCCAGGGTGGACTGAATTTATCAGATGTGTATTTACAATAACATGAGGGAGCTTTAAAGAAACACCGGCAGAGTAAATATTAGCTTTTTTTAGCAGCATGCACAGGGATCCAAGTCACTGCCAGCACCATCAGAAAGTGTGAAATAAAGATAAAAACATGGAAGTGGTTCATAAAGGAAGGAAGATAGTTCATGTGAGGAACTAGAGAGGAAGTAAGAATGAGGGAGAGTCACTGTGGATGTGTGTGGGAGTAAATGAAAGAGCACAAACACATTTTATGAAGGATATAAAAAAAAAAAAACAGGAAGGACAGCTTCCCTAAACGATGAGGAGTTTGGGTTTGGGCAGACATTTGTTGTGCGGGTGTTTTCACAGTCTTTCCATCTGTGGGTTTCACGTTTACACGCGTTTGTGTCTATTTGAGATGTTTTTTTTTTAGTTCACTTTGGAAAAGTGGAACCAAAACAAGAAGCTGAGATTTCACAATTTAATAGGCAAATAAATAGAATGTAGGTGTGACTTTAAAAGTATTTCTCAAAGGGAAACAATCACGTCAGTTTATCTGCAGCACATAGCCCAGTTACTCCTGATTACACCTCTAACATAACTGCACTGCAACAGCTGTCACAAACAAAGTGGGTTTTACATTGATTGATTGACTGATTTGGTTTTTTCAGACAATTTCAGCTATAAAAACAAAGGAAAAAAATATCCTGCAATAACTGAATCTTAAAAAAGTAAAACGACCCTTCTCTAAGTAAAGAAATCTTTTAAGAAAAAACTTTTCAGAAAGTTCTTCAATAGCAAAATAGTCTTAATTAGGGGAAACATGTCTTATATAGTGGTGACTAGAATTGTTTTCATTTTTCTAACCCCATTGGCTGAGTTTTTGCATATTCAAAGGGTCTATACAAGGGGTGTCAAACTCAATCACACAGGGGGGCCAAAATCCAAAATATCCTAAATGTAAAAAAATAAAAATAAAATGCTATCTTCTTGACATAAATGCTCCTAATCATTAAATCACACTTATTCACAGGACATTCAATTAAATGTGATTGTAAATCTGAGTTTGATTAATTTCATGAAATGGAGTAAGAAGAAGCTCATTAATATATTCCCACTCCTAATGTGGTACTTAACATTTTTTAGTTGCTATAATCTGGTTTCTAACATCTACTAGAAGTTATTCATGTTTTTTCAGGCCAAAGATGAATTGCTTGTTGATAATCATGATGTTAAAATAGTTATTTACATCATTGCCATGGCTACCTAACAGTAATGATCACATGACGACATTGGATCAGGTGAAGTCAATTAACAGAAGCCAACCAAGCTGGTTTGATTGTGGACATAACCTGAGACAGTCACACTAAACCTGGACTGTCTGACCCCAAACATACAAACAGTCATTTTCTTTTTGTATTTTAGCTTTCTAGTTACTTTTCCTTTGCACTCTCTTTTTTTTAAGTAAAATTGGCCTCAGATCAGGTCACAAGATGCTGTTTTTTTTCAATCTTTAGTTAGCCAGATAAGAACCCATTGAGATCAGGATCTTTTATTCAAGGACGATCTGAACACGAGGTCAGCAGCTGAGCAGACTACATAGCAAAACACTTAGACAACAGAGGACAGACAAGTACAAATACAATTCAAAACACTACAAGAATAAAAGCAAATAAAAATTGCAGATAGAACATCAATTTAAGAGCGTAATAGTCAAAAGCAGAAGCAGCACTGTTCAGAAGATTCATTTCTTTAACATAATAAGGAACATAATTAAACAGCTTTGACTACTTTGTTCTCCTCTTTGCTGGATTCTACTTCACTTAATTCTTTTAGGGTTTTACTAACAAACACCATTTTTCTAAAGCTTCCTAAAAAATGTATTTATTTTCTAAAAAAACATTTTTTTAAATCATGGTAGCCCAGAATCCTTAAAGCGTCTTTTAACTAAAAAAAAAGGCCTCAAAAATCATCAAATTGTCTTCAGTTCTGGTGAATGGCTCTTAAGTTTTTCTCATCAAGGGGTTGTGACTTCTTCCTGACACAAAAAAACTCTTCCAGGAAGAGCTGTGTCATAAAGTCGTGAACTGGTTGTAAATCGTTTAACCTCAGCTAGCTAATTGGCTCATGGTCATTGGGGTGGGAATGTCATTTAATTTAAATTTAATGTAAATTTGATTTTTAGTGCTCTTCAAGTAAAAGCATTTTTTGTGGCCTTTGAATTAGGATTATGCCGTTTTTAGGCTTAAAAAAAAAAAAAAAACGTGTCATTTTGTAGGGCATAGTTTCTGCAGAGTGGCAGGAGTTCATTAGAAATTCACCTCTAAGTTGTGTGTGGGACTATTGGCAAGGAGTAAGCCTGTCTCCACTTCCCATCATCCATCCATCCATCCATCTTCTTGTCCGCTCCTTCCCTTTCGGGGTCGCAGGGGTGCCGGAGCCTATCCCGGCCACTTATGGGCGAAGGCGGGGTACACCCTGGACAGGTCGCCAGTCTGTCGCAGACTTCCCATCATCTATATATATATATACATATATGAATGTATGTATATATATATATATTTATGTATATATACATACTATATATATACATATATACAGTATGTGTATATATGTTTATATATAGTATGTATATATACATACTATGTATACATATATACATACTGTATATATGTATACATATAGTATGTATATATGTATATATACATACTATATATATATATATATATATGTATATATATATTGACCCTAAAACCACTCAGATTTCATTCCCCTCCGCTCGTTTTTGCAGGGTTTATAAAGAGGTTACTGGAAGCTTCAGACAAAGCAACTAAGTTGTAAGGTGTGAAACAAAAAGATGAAAGACGTTGAGTGGCTCTCTGGAGGCTGAGGAGATCTCCAAGTCAGGCAATTTATCTGCGTGAATGACACCTCACATTACAGCGACGGTGTAGCTCTGTAAAATTCTATGTAAAATTATTCATTAGGGCAAAAAACAGTCTTCCATCAGCACGCATGGCTTAACAAGAAAGTGCATTGTGTATGACATGTGGATCTGTCATTCTAACACAGAGTTCATTTGGAGTCTGCTGCCAGTAACACAAACAATACTGGTGGAGTCATGTTTGTAGAAGTCCTGTATTTTGCAGTTTTCTTTATAGACCAATGATTGAATAAAATATAAACAATCTTCTGTTCCTTTACAGTTCAGGTCAGAACGACTGAAATGTCCTCGATCCATCCTAATCTGCCAAGGTCATTAAGCCATTTCCTCCTATCCTTTTCTCATCATTTGTTCATCACCTCGTGTGACCTCCTCCCCCTGTTCCTCCATTCATCCTGCTGAGCTTTGAGATGCTGGAGTCTGACAGCCCTCAAACAGCCCTTCATCTGCCTTTTTAACTGCCTCCCTTTCAGAGCGCCTGTCCAGATTGGTTCAGCCAGTTCAAGGTGCCCCGATGCCAATTTCACAGCTGACATGCTCTTTTATGTCAGCTGGACCCTCGGCATCACAGCTCCCTCTCCCCCCACACTCTTTATCTTTCTTTCCTTTCTCGTCTCAATTAAAGTGGCTATTTTTGTTGTTCTGTGACAGTAGTTAAAGCACATCAGTTTGTGCAACGCTTTCAGATGTGTTTTCTTTCTGTCTCTTTTCATTTTTCATTTTGATCTTTCAGCTCATCATCTTTCCGGGCTTCTCTTTGGATCTAGTTCCATCCAAACCTTTAATGCATGGTTTTCTTTTGAAAAACTCCCATTGATCTGTGAATGTTTATGTGTGCTGCTGTGAGATAACGAGGCTCTGATCACAACCTTGAGATATCACTCTGTTGCTAAGAAACCATGTCCGAGCGTTTTAGCTTGAGCTCCTCATCGACCTTTCACCCACTATTTTCAAGACAACCGAGCAATATTCAGTCTCTGCAGATCAATTCACCGTTTTGTGAACCGAAAACAGATATGATGTCTAAATCATTTCTTTGGTTTGTTTATGAAAAAATGTATTTTTGTAAAACAGCTGTGGAGCCCTCTGTCAGATTAGTGTCCCATCCATGTTGGTTTTGGATTATGTCATTAACTTGTCATGGGCCAAAGCTGAGTCCCTGATTGGTTGATGCAACGTGTCTTCTTCACCAAAGTTCAGATATTTAAAAAACATTGCGGCTGGATGCCCAAAACGTGAAATGGCTTCCAAAACACGCCTCGCCCGTCTCTAGTGACCCACCGGAGAACCTCTAATTGCATCTGTACATTGACTGGCGTGCAAACCCTGTTTAGTGCGAACAAACACTTGAGAACTGGTCCAAAT
Source organism: Oryzias melastigma (assembly GCF_002922805.2). Classification (NCBI taxonomy): domain Eukaryota; kingdom Metazoa; phylum Chordata; class Actinopteri; order Beloniformes; family Adrianichthyidae; genus Oryzias; species Oryzias melastigma. The sequence continues at coordinate 28,070,643 of NC_050524.1, read as the reverse complement.
GGCTTATTTCCTTCGCCAACTTTGCAGCCAGACGTCGTCACTAAGCAGTGATTGGTCCAAGTCAGTCGGTCTAAGTCATTGTTTCAATGGGAACTGCTGTTGTGAGCTTGTTGTAAGTCCACACCCCTTCCACTTGAAAGTGGGGTACATAAAATCTGTCAAACATTTCAAATGTTCGACATGAGGACCCTTATTTTTATTGAAGCGTCTGAATTGGCCATTTTATAACGTGAATAACTTGCACTACGGAAAAAATAAAAAAATAGGATTAAAAAAATGTTCAAAAGTATCAGAGAAAGAATGGTTCTTCTGACAAATATATCTGCGTAATTGCTGTTTATTTCTCAGTTGAAGTCCCATGGGCACTTACTGTTTGGAATAAGAGTCAGATTTAATATTCAGGACAATTTATGTCCTTTGTGAAAAAATATATTGAAAAGATGAAATTTGACGGGAAAAAAAATCCAACAACTTGTCGATCTAGGAGCACAACGATAGCCAGCCAATCAAATCATGGCACTGACGTGACAACAACGTCTGCTTCGCCCTATTGGACCAAAAAAATTAAGAATCTGATGGAATAGAAAAACATCCATATACGCACTTCTGGTTTTAAGACACAGAGAGAGAGAGTGACACTCCTCATCTGTGTCATAAAGTACGCTGCTACAGACTTTAGTTTAGAATAAAAATAAAAAAATAAAAACTCTATGTTGAGCAATACTCCAATGTTGTTTAGTAAATGTTTTACAAAGCATGATCAGAAGTGTTTTTGATGAGTATGGATCGTTGATGGATCTTCTCAGGCCGCAGGGGATACGGGGTGAAAAGGGGACGGGAACGGGGGTTCTCCGTATTCGCAGATGTCTCCGGTCCCTAACCCCCACAAATAAGGGGGAAGGATATGGTCGGCTTTTAATAAAAAAATATATTCCCTAATTTAACTTTTAATCGGATTCTTTATACAAAGACAAACATATTCAATTCTCAGTCAACAATTTGAACATTTTAGGGATTGTGTCAATAAAGGAAAAAAAAAAATTCCCGCCCGTGTTGAATTTTAAATGAACTATTGCCGCTCTGCAGAAACTATGTCCTAGAAAACAATGTGTTTTTTTTTTATAATTTGGCTAAAAGCGTCATCATTTTAATTAAAAGACCACTGGGAACACTTTGAAAAAAAGACCAAAAGATGATTTTAGGAAGTGTGTTCATTTCTACTTATTTTGAGATAGTTAGTTCGGCCCAATCCAAATTCTTCCCTTCTCCCCTCGCCTCAATTTGAAGGGGCAGTTTTAGTGCAACTATGTTCGTATTTTTTTTTTTTTTATTTCACCCTCTTCACATCGGTGTGCTCTGAAGCACAGACATTTACATTTAAATATAAGTAATGACTTTTTGTTATAGGATGACCTTTTTAAAGTGATAAAACTGCTGTTGTTTTGTATATTCAAGCGCTGGAAGTTCCACGTTAACGCTGGTGGACGGGCGATCATTGGTGACGTCATGGAAGGAAAGTGACGTCTGAATAATGAGACACTATTTTTTCACGTTGTGTATGTGGCAGTGCTGCAGTGAGGTTGTATAGACAGAACTGTGCAAATGAGAACACATGCAAACACGCCTCACTGAGGCCAACTCTCCTATTATGCATTCATTCCTCCACTCGCATCTCCGTCCTTCTGTCCGCCCCCTCCCAGGGTCTCCACCCGCCGCCCCCCTCCCGTCTGACAGGAGCTTCATTGATGTTGACGAGTGCGTGTCTGGAGGAAAATGTGCTTGACCTTTGATCTACTGCTGTGGATTGAGGTCAAAAAAACGTGCGAGGCGTTTGCGAGTCTGCGTGCGCTCCCGTCGGAATGTGGTTTACAGTGTTAGATTAAAAGCGGGGGCTCTTTGAGTTTGTGTGGGACTTTCATCTAATAGCCTTGTAATCCTGCTCTCACTATGGGCCCCTAATGATGGCTGCATCTCTGCGCGTTTAAACCGCCACGCACAACATCTCACACACGTACACACCCCAACACGTGCCAGCATATAAACTTGCAGGAAGGAGATTTACTCTCTTAAGTATTTCATGCAGGCACCTAGAGGAAGTGGATTAATGTGTGTCCGCCACACACGCTCCTGGAATAAATAAAAAAAAAGAACACCCTGCTGAACGTGGCTTTTGTGCCTCATCAAATTACTTGTTTCTTAATGCTGGTGACAACACAACAACGTTTGTGTCTTTGTAACTGTACAAATCCACATTGAGAATGTGTCCTTTTATCAGAACGGGTTCTTTTTGCCTCTTTTTACTGCACAGTGGGAGGAGTTGTGGGCGCTCCAGTACACAGGAAGATCACAAACTTCTTTGAAATGACTTCCACTGATTAAACTCTCCTAACCAGCCGCGGCACTGATGTGTTGTGTATCCTGTAAATTGTGTGTGTGTGCTGTGGTCGGACGAGGAATGTCTGCTGCATTCCGGCAGAATATTTTCCAAATAAGTTCATTTTAGATGAGTTTGGAAGGTGTTGCAGATAGCAGAAGAAAGATAGTTCTCATTTTTAGCTGGATTATTTGTTTATTTCATTGAGCTGATGAAAAGGCCTTACAATATCTTTGTCAGATAAAATTGTCTGTCTAATCTTTTTGAGCTTATATGAATGTTAACCATGTGATAGTCAAGATTGGCAATCCTTGAGTGGTCCATAAAGACTGCCATGGTATCAATAGTCTTCACGGGTGGACGTGGGGTACAGGCAAACCTGTAGGTGGCCCGGACATAATTTTAAGGTCGTAGACCACTCAGTGAGTCCATAGAGCTAAAACCACTCATTTCTTGTAACATTACAAAGGTAATAATTAAACACATAAATTAAATAACTCAAAAATTTGACTAATCAACAGTTTTGCCCTGTGCTGTGGTCCCCCTTACCTGACGCTACCGTTAGCCAAGCTAGGTGGGGGTGTGTCGGGGCAGAAGAGGGGGTTGTCACTAGTTGGTGCTTCTTTCACTTGAAGACAGAAACTTGAAGGATGAAAAAGCTGCAAAATACGCCTTCAGGGACAACTTTAAGGTCAAAAAATGAAAGAAGAGGAGGACAAACTGACTCAATGCAGAGGTTTATCTGGTTTATTTACATTAAATTGCTTGGAATTTGGTCAAAATTTCTCTAGAAAAAGAAGAATTTAACTGGTGATCTATTTTTTTTCTTCTTAATTTAAAACCTTAACAACAGAAAACCTTCAACATTTTTGTGTTTGAACAATTACAGGTATGAAGCCCAATGAGGCAATTGTTTTGTGATAATGGGCTACATAAATAGAATTGACTGTTAGAAATGAGAAAATTAGATAGAATGTAGTTTGTGAATGTATCACCTGCACACTCTATGTGCTGCATTTTTCATGCAATCATAGGAGCCAGTGTGCCCACCTCACTAAGGACCAGAGCACGACAGAATTACCCGCATGTCTTAGGTGAGTGTAACTTATGAGTGCACCACAATATACTTACCACACACGACAAAGGTACGTTGAGTTTTCATGATGTTCCTTAAGGTGGCCGTACGAGCCTCGAGTGAACTGCAAGACACACCTTTGCACCCCTTACGACCTCTTTATGACCCTCCACGGCCCTAAACAACCCAATGAATGTGACAAATGTTCCCTATCTGCTAAATTGTAGCTTTAAGGATTTTTCGTTGGGATGCAAACAACACATGCCCGTTATCCAACAGCAGATGGTCCTAATAATGTAAACTCTTCAAAATGGCACATGTTTGTAATTAAATGAGCCACTAAGCAGTATTTCTGAGTATGCAGCACATTGGAGGGAAACACATGTGAAATCCCAACGACAGCCATCACAGAAGGTTTTTTTAATTACAAAATTGGTTTTGGATACAAAGCACTGAGCCGACCCCCCCCACAGTCTTACAGTTTGTTTTAGTCATATTTCATCAACAACAAAAAAAAAAGCTCTATGTATCCGTCGACCTGAACTTGTAAACATCGTAATGTTTCCCACGTTGGAGTCATGAGACAAATTCCAGCCGCTGTTGTGATTGCAGGGGAACAAACTCCTCGTCCGTGCATTTATCAGTCAGCACGTGCACAGGTTGTCCTGCGTGTCTCTCAGCCCCTTTCTGCATGTGTGTTGAGCACTTTTGTCATGCATGCTCTGTGTTTTTCTGTGCTGGAACAGCTAGCCTGTTAGGTCTTTGTGTTTCAGCTCTTTTTTTAATGACAGTCCAGCTACCTGCAGCACTATTCATTATTGATCAACCAGCAGTCTGCTCTGGCCTTCTGTCTCTAATTGGCTCTGAACAAAAAAACACATTTAATGTCTTTGATCTACTTTTTTTTCTCACTGCCTGCTGAAACTTGGACGGCAAGGTTTTATGCTTGCTGTCTTATCTTTTTCCAGGTGATGTTTCTCCAGGAGACCGTGAGGAAGGAGTGTGAAGAGAGAGAAGAGCTCACTGCTGCTTTGTGTCAAGCTCAGCAGGAGCTCTTTGGGCAGCAATCCATAGGATCCCATCCAGGATCTTCCAAGCACATTCCAGACCCCAGGGAAAGACAACCACCCTCGGGGCTCACGGGTATTCAGCTCCAGCCGGAGGTCAGCGTACCTTTGACTCACTCCTCAAACCCTCCAAACACATTCAGGCCCTCCCCTGCCCAAACAGAAAAGGACAGAGGCCTGGACCCAGACAAAGAAAGAGCAACAAGGAGGCTGGAGAATGAAAGCAGAGAGGTGTTGCTGGGTGGAGAAAAAAGACTTCCTCCTAACCTGAAAGTAAGAAGGTCCACAAGTGAAGTCAAACACAAGGCCAATTTAGGGAGTAGGAGAAAATAGAAATACCCCAAATCTTTGTATTTATTAACCACAAGCTGCAAATTTTTAAAATGAAAGACGTCATAATCGATGGGTATCAACTAGGGGTGTTGGAAAAAAATGATTCTGTGATATATTGCGATATTTCATTTAGTGATACTTATATCTATTTAAAATGTTGATAAGAAGATATTTAATTAAATATTTACACTTTGACCAGATCTACGACGCACCAGAACAAGATCTTGCGAGAACCAGCTTGAGTGAAATGTTCAGTCTCATTGTTTCAGTCAGCATTGCGATTTTGGGTATGAGAAATGTATTACTTAATATGACTTAGTTTTTTTTCAAGTCATACTCTTTGGAAAAAGAGAAAAATTGTCTTGGGATATATGTTGTATACCGACACGTGTATTGCGAAATGTTTACGCAATAGTATGATATCGTGATCTATGCATCACGATTCGTACAACATCGTAATATGTGTATCGTGATATATGAATTGGGATACATATTTTGATATGGGAATCAGGATACATATCGTGATATGTGTATCGTGATACATATCGTGTTATGTGTATCGTGATACGTACGTGATATGTGAATTGTGATACATATTGTGATATGGGAATCGGGATACTCACATTTCGTGGTATGAGTATTGTTTCGTGATATGCATTGTGATATGTATAGCATCGTGTGGTATCGTGATATGTGTATCGGGATACGTATTGTCATACATATCCTGATATGTGTATCTTGAAACGCATTTATCGTATATGTGTATTGTGATGGTATTGTATTGTGATATATGCAATGCAATACATATAGCATTGTGACATATGTATTGGGCTACGTATAGCATCGTGATATGTGCATCGGGCTACGTATCGTAATGTGATATGTGTATTGAGATACGTATCGTGATATGTATATCAACATATGTATCATATTGCCAGATTCTTGCCAATACAAACCCCATGTATCAACCTCCAACATTATAATGTTATATCCCTGATTTTGTTTTTTTTAACCTTTATTTTATCAGGTGAAAAACCCATTGAGATCAGGATCTCTTTTTCAAGGGTGACCTGGCCTAGAGGTCAGCATCACACGTCTTTTAAATAGGGTTATAATATAAAGTAAAAGTATGAAACTGAAAGATGATTTTACAATATTTACAATATAAAATTTGAAATTTGGTGCATTAGAGAGAAAGTGATTTTTAAGAGGTAGTATAAGTAAACATTTTTAGCAGAGTGCAAAGGGTATGGGCAGTATGATGAATAATTCAATACAACAATCGTAAGCTGCATTCGTTTAACAGCACGCATTATGAGCATTGGCAGTGTTTAATGGAATCTTTTCCTTTGGTGCACATAAATGAGCGGAATAAACCTAATGAAGCTAGCTAAGACCATTTTAGTTTTGTTTGTAGGCTGTTCCAAGCTGAGGGGGCAGAAAAAATGACGGTTTGTTTTCCAAATTCAGTTTGTACTCTGGGAACATACAGATGAAAAACTTCATTTGAGCGTAAGTTATATTGACTGGTGGTTCTTTGGAAAAGTGAACAGGGGTATGATGGGACCAAACCAAGCAACGCCTGGTAGATCAGAGTCACCTTCACATGCTCAGGGAAGGCCACTCGGCTCTTGCATAAAGCTCACAGTGATGGGTTAGATGGCTACAACCAGTTACAAATCTCAGAGCACAATGATACACAGTATTTAGTCTTTGTAGACAGGTGGATGACACATTCATGTGCAGGACATCTCCATAATTGATCAGACGCAAAAATGTGGCTGCCACTACAACCCTTGGAGCTTTGAGTGAGAAACACCATTTATTTCTAAAGCAGAACCCTAGTTTCATTTTTAATTTGTGTATTAAAGAGGGAATATACAATTTAAAGGAAAGCTCGGAATCAAGTACAAAGTCGAGGCATTTAAAGCTGTTTATAATTTCTATTGATTTGTTATTTTCAGTTTTAAGTACTTAGGTGATCTCCTGATTTACGTCTATGTGAAAAAATCATCACCTTTGTTTCTTCTGTATTTAGAACTATTTTTAATAATTTAAGACAAGACTGAACTATGTTAAAAGCAGACTAAAAAATCAAAAGCTTGAGTTATTGACTGGGAGCAGCAGTAAATGACAGTGTCGTCGGCATAAAGATGGTATGACGCATTTGGTAAGTTTTGACCTAAGTTGTTAATGTAGAAAGAGAAGACCTAGTATTGAGCCCTGTGGCACATCTTTCTGTATCTCACGAGTCAGAGAAGTGGTGTCTGATATCTGTACTGATTGGGATCTGTTTGACAGATAGTTGACAAACCACGCAGTAGCTTGATCGGATATACCAATGCTGACTATTTTTACTAGGACAGTGTGATCTGCGGTGTCGAAGACTTTTAAGAGGTCAATAAAGAGGGTCACAGAGTATTTTTTACAGTCGATGGCCTGAATAACATCGTCTAAAACTTTAAGGTTGCCATAATAGTACTGTGCTTTTATCTGAAACCGGACTGAAATTTAGATAAGATGCTATTCGTTTCTAGAAAGTCCTTTTTCACTTTTTCAAACAATTTTGCCAGGGTGTATAGTTTGGATATTGGCCTGTAGTTATTTACATTTTTATTACTAACTTTCTTTTTCTATTTTTTATTGGACTGTGAGAATCCAGGTACACTTTTAGAAGTCATATTTGTTTGCTACACTGCCAAAAAAATATGTTTATTTGTTTTCTTTCTGCTAATTTATGCTAATGTTTATCATTATAAAGCTAAAAAAATAAACATACTATTGATTGTGCATAAAAATGAACTGGTAAAATTATAAAGATATTAAATTAAACTAGTTTTTATTATTTAATATTTTTCAAGCGGTGTATTTATAAAGAACTTTTTAAACTCTTTCCACTCAGAAAAATGTCACCTATTATTTTGTCATGAACTGACAAGAACATTTATCCATTTAAAGAACAATATATGTAGTAAAAATGTAATACTGACACACATAAATACATTAAATTCACGTCACAAATGTACCTAAATCTACATACACATGCTCATGTACTAGTGTGATAAATTCCTTCCTCCACGTCTGTAATAATAACATTTTTTTTCTTTTTGGGCTAATATTCAAACCTTGCTTCAGGTTTTCTTTTAAACGATTCCAGTTTTTTTGATATTTTGAGGCTCACTCCTTTTGTTTTAAAATAACTCCCATCCGTATCCCCAAATAATAAAGGATTTCTCAAAGTGTGATGGCTCTAGATTCATTTTAAATCCTGTTTCTGCTGCATGTAAACTTAAAAATTACAACAAAAAACATGTTAAATGGTGGAATATGGAACAACCCCGTGTCATTAAATGGAAAAATAACAAGCATGTTTCCTGCATGTTGCAGGGGCATTTAGTGGAGTTGCAAAACATGTGGTTTTATATTTAAATAGGTAAATAAAGAGCATTGTTTAGACCAGTCGGGCAGTGTTATGAAGTTTACGATGGAAACAGTTTTGCTTTTCTTTATATAGATAAATAAAGATGGAGATTGAAGATCTAGCATGAACAACGTTGAGATAGAATCAGGTGAAGGCAGCATTAGGAGTCGTGTGAAGGTTGTTATGAAAAGCATTGGTTGACCCCGGCCTGTCGGATCATGCAGATTTCCTGCGTAAAATTTGGTTTGCAGTTCAAAAAAAGCTTACCGACACATTCCATGACACGCATTCTGTGTGTAACATCTGGAAGCTGAAAGTAAAACGCGTATTCTCTTGTTCTTTTATAGTGCACACAGCAAAAAACTCTTCATACTGAACTCTTTTTTTTTTTACGTCACATTTTGCTGCAATCCGACCCTGGATCTCTCATTAGACTGAGGGGCCTTGACAGCAGGTTTGGCCCCACCCATGCAAACAAACAAAAGAAACTCACACAAACAGCGGTCGCTCGGCTCTCTCTCCCCTCGGGCTTGGAGTGTTACTGACATCACCCTCTCTCTGGAAGGTCTTTCCATCCACCCCGTCCTTTCCGCTCCTCTACATTTGGGATGAATTGGCATGGTGGGAGAATGCATGAAGTGTGTGAGGCATGGAACTCATTTCCCAGCTTGCTGGCACACATGCTCACAAGCTTTCGCTGGGCTCTTTCCTCTTGCTGTCCATCTGTGAGACGATGCGCTCTTCACTTATGCATCAAAGGTGAAAAACTCTTCCTGGTGCTCAAACACACTCTCTGAAACCTTTAGGTGAACTAAAGACTTTATTCTTCTAGAGTTGAATGAGATAAAAGCTGAGAGATTTAGCAAAAAAATAAACTTTATTGTTACTTTATAGTCTTTTTTTTACTAAAATAATCGACTTTTTGCACTTTAAAAAGAGTCACTGTAACCCACATCCCGTCCAGACCTACAAAATTAGAAGATTTCACTAACTTTCATGTTTTTGCCTCTGGACAAAAACTCGATTAATGATTATTTTTGTTTAAAATAAACAAAATCTGTGTTTACTTCTGGGTTGGCTCATTTTTAAATTAGTTGCAAAGCTGTAATCATTTCCACATCTCAATAGTGATGAAAACATGACACCGAAAGGCACAATTACTGTGATCTGCTAAAGTGGTGCTGACAGTGGATGTCTTATTTTCCAGAAACTCAAATTGAGGCAGCAAAAAAACTTCTGTCGATCTTGCAAAACCCCAAAACTGTGAGTAAAATTGTCTTAACCCTGAGTAGTCTGGGGACTTTTTTTAGCAGGGGTGTAGGGAAAAATTGATTTGGTGATATATCGCGATAATTCATTTGCCGATACTTGTATCAATTTAAAATGCTAACAAGAAGATATTTAAGTAATTATCTATGAGCGGCATTCAGTGTCTTACTTTTGTTTTCCACTGTTTCTACGTATATGTGGCAATGTTTGATATCTATTCAACCTCAGCTTCTTCTTTTTTTTTTTTTTTACAGAAACATTTTTGAGTATTTTACACAATAATTCCACAGTGAATCTGAAATTGTTCAAAACACTGAATAATTCCAAGTAGAAAATGTCATTTTTACTTCAAAAATGACAAAAATTGAGACCAATCTGTTTTATGTTTTATAGCTTAAAGTTCAAACATGCAGAGACAAAATAAAAATGTATAAATCTACAAACAAAACAAAGAAAAGATTTTTAAAAAGTGGTGAAGTTCCATTCAAATTTCTACAGATTTATTCCTAGTGGAGTCACAATTATGTGTCATAATTCAATTTATGTTTGTTATAAAACAAAAATGTGCAAACTAAAAACTTTTTGAAACCTTTACATTAAATTCCGAATGAAATTGTGCTAATTTACTCATTCTTACTTCTTAATTAACAGCTGATGTGATTGGCAAACTCACTGGTGAGTTCAGAAACTGTACTGAAGGTCAAAATTTGTGGCCTAAATCGGACATTTTGATCATTAATTGTTTTATTAAAGTTTCTTGTTTGAAATGTACTTCTGCTTGAGATTTGTGGTTGTTTTAGGAACTCAAAGTGAGGCAGGTTTAATTATCTGTGATCAGTTTTCAGGGTCTGTGTCTGATGATTTAGAGTGACACCTTGTGGCGTCGTGCAGAACTACAATCGAAGGCTCAGTTTTACAGTAAAGCAGACAAAATAAAATTATAGTGAAATGACAATAAAAAAGCACTAAAAACATCAGAACATGGTGGATGTGTACTGCCAATTTTTTTTTTTTAACCGCTAGTAAAATTTACATAATTGAAGGTGTGAAACTGTGCAATTGTAAAAACGTCTTGCACCAGAAAGGTTTGTTTCTTCCCAAAAAGGAAAGAAAACTTCCCATTTTTGTTTGGATGACAGGCAAATGTGTTTTTTTGCAAACATTTTCAAATTTCTCTGCTAAATTTAGGGTGTTTCCTCCTCTTGACCCCTGTGCTAAAAGGATTTAAGTCATGGTTCTCTACCATCTTGGGCTTTCCATTCATTGAAATCCAGTCATATCTCTTATACTGAGAGTCTGTGTCTATTATTTTGCTTTGCAGCCATAGATAAGGTGTTCTCCTTAAATAAGGAGTAGAGGTTCACCCCTTTAAAAAAAAAAGACTGGCGTTAAATCGATGTAACATTGAATATAAGACACAAAGATCCGCTCCGTTACCATTGCATTTCACCCCAACACAAACGGAAGGTAGACGGTAATCTAAACAAGCCGTGCACGCTCTGTAGTAATAATGATAATAGGACAGGCCTGCTGTCTTGTCCCTGGGGAGTCTGCATCAGCAGCTTGTAAACACATACTAAAGGAGGGGGGCTCTGTGTGAATAACTGAGCCCTTGTTCGTCACCGGGTGTCCCTGAACACCTCTCTCCTGCGTGGTTATGGTCTTTTTGGAATTCTGCGCTCCCACAGCCCTCCCACACCCTGTAATTAGTGTCACCCGGGCAACCGGAGAAAGAATGCTCAACATTCTTGTTGTCGTGGTAACTACGTAAGCGAAGGGTGTAGGTGCTGGTTGGAGGTAATGATGAGCACAATAAGTGCATTACTCAAACGGAGGTCAAACTGGATGTGTGAGCAAAGTTGGGTGAACAAATTATGTTTTTGTAAGTTTAAAGTGACTCTATGTAAAGAATTAAAATGCTGACCCTTAGGCAAGATGTGCTTCACGGTTACTCTGCACTGATGCTATTGATTCAATAACTTTTGTAATGTTATTTGGATTTGCTTTATTTGTGTTACTGTATTTTTTTAAATGTTTCTTTGCTATTTTTCATTTCACTGTAGAAAACAAATCATTATGTGTGTTCATTAAAGACACACTCCAATAAAAGTTATGTTTGCAACATGATTTTGTGGCATTTTTCTGCTGATAGAGGACATAGATACTGAAAATTAAGCCTAAAATTCTCTAAGCTCTTAGTTAAATGTGTCCGAGTAATTATATCCGACCCTCAAGATCATTTTATTTTATTGGTATTTTATATTATCCTGTACTTATGTATAACTTGCATAATTTTGACAATTTTTATGGATAGTAAAATATTTAAAGATATTTAAGGTTTAAGTTGATTTATTCTAGAATAATATCCCTGCCTTTTTTTCATAGTAATGGTAAAAAGTTACGGTTTTAAAGTTTAAAAAATACGTTTTAGTGTGTTCGATAAATGTTTATCCTGTTCGGCCCACGACCTATGCAGTGTTTTGGATTTTAGCCCCCATGAGATGGAGTTTGACACCCCTGCTCTAAGTTATGGGTGATGGGAAGGGGGGTGTGGTGGCTCCACACAAACAGTTCATAACTGAGAGGGAAATTTATAATGAACTACTGCCACTCAACAGAAACTATGTCCCAGACAATGATACTGATTCCTTGATTTCAAGTTTAAAAAATACTTGATCTTAATTAAAAGACTACCGGGAACACTTTTAAATTAGATCAAAAGATGATCAGAGTGAAGCTTTGAACCTGATACATTTTAGAATTGTTTTTAATGATAATTTTTGTCACATAAACTATTTATCTAAAACATATTGGAAAAAAGGTCATGTGCATCATTAAATATTCTAGCTTTAATTTACCCTTAAAAAGAAATCTCCCAATAACTTGAAAACCCAAATGAATGGCTAACTACTCTAAATGTAACTTTTGGGGTACATAGAACAATTATTCTGATATGAAACTAACAAGCGAACATTTATAGATTCTGTTCAGCAAATGAAAAACTGAATCTAATATTTAAGTTTTGTTTGGAAATTTTGTTAAGGCCCAAAGTCTGGAGGTCATCTTTGAACGGTGCATTGCTTTTTTCCTGTCAGCTCTCTGGGAACCAGCCTGAACAGGTGGACCTGTCCTCTGCTGACATATAAAACAGGCTTGAAGTTGTGAGGAATTTTAATACATTGTAATTTTCCCCCACCACTGAGCATATTTGACACCAGAATAGGAATAAAAAAAATGCTATGATTTATTTATTTTTTGCTTTGTTTTAGCACACAATTCAGACATAAAATTAGATATGTGGGGTTTAAAAGCATTTTTTATTTTTATATCATCTGGGTTATTCTTTTTTAGCTTTTATTTGTATTTCTATTTTTATGCTAATGTTTATTTATTTTTTAAATCGCTTTTTTTTTTAAATGGCGGATGGATATGTTCCAGTGATTGCAGTGAGAGGTCCGGACTTTCCTGTAAAACACGTCACAGAAACTGTTCGCGGTGAGTCGTAGTTTGCCGGTGTTGCCTTCTGGGAACGTCGTAATCTTGAATTTTCAAAATTACGACCTCTTCGAAAGTTTCCTAGAAATGTGTTTTTGTTTGTGAAAAATCATAAATTCTCATAAATTTATCAATGTTATTTATTAAAAGTCAACATTTTTGTAATGCAGCCATTTTGAAAAACTTTTTGTTCTCTGAACTGTAAAAGAAATCATCCTTTTTAAAAATATATTGACCTTTTTAAATTTCAAATGTTGAATTTTAAAGTTATTGTTTTACACATTCACTTGTATTTGTTGGTTTCAAAAGTCCCTAAAACCTTGATATTTAACGTTTTGTAAAAATAAATGAATAAATAAATATAATACAAGAAAGTACGTTGTCCTTTTAATTTCTTTCAGTAAAATATTAACACTTATATGTGTTACATCTTTGTTTTTTCTTTAAAGTGGCGAAACTATTTTACCTCCGCGGATGTGCACACACGCTTGCGTCTGAACCTTGGGCGGTTGACGTCAGGCGCTTTGTTACGGTCTCCCTGTTCCGCCATCGTTTCGTCGAGGTCGGCTCAGCCGTGTGTGTCTGTTGAAGATGGCCGCTGATCCACTCTCTGTTTCTTCTAACGCGTCCACGAACAATGAAGGTATTCTTATAGGTGATAAAGTATATTCGGAAGTGTTCCTTACCATCGACAACTCGCTTGTACCCGACGAAAGACTCTCGACGACACCGTCGATGCTCGATGGCCTCGACCTGAGCACGGAGACCGACCTCCGCATCCTTGGATGTGAACTCATTCAGTCCGCGGGTATCCTTCTTCGGTTACCTCAGGTAAATTTTTAGAGTTGTGATTATTTATTTTTTAAAACTGTCTCTGAAAGTTGTTTTTAGCTATTATATTTGTACCAGTCATGGAGCGGCCTGGTTAGCTGCAGGTGGCTAATGCTAGCATCTTGACGTCGGCATGGTGGAGTCAAAATGGCTGCGCTCCATTGTAAAGAGCAAGGCCGGCTTATGTAAGAGCCACCAACAAATAACGCACTCCGTCTCTTCTGACAGGTGGCCATGGCAACAGGACAAGTACTTTTCCATCGTTTTTTCTACTCCAAATCCTTCGTGAAACACAGTTTCGAGGTACGTAGCGCGCGAGCCGCTAAGTGACAAACGTTACCGCTACGTTCGCGGTAGCCATATTGTTTCGTAATTGATACTTCTTCAATTAGAGATTTTCTGAAAGCTAAAATATTAGATATATAAACAATAATATGATTTTGTTGGAAAAAGATTGAGCTACATAATATTCAAGCAGTTCTGGTCAAATAGAAATAAAGTTACGTAAGCTTTATAAGCCCTTTTGGGGAATTGTATGGAAATTAGTCAGCAGTTAGTGTTGCCAGGACATACTCTTGCTTTTTAAGCAACAGGCTGAGGCAAAGAACGTATATAAATACGAGCTGAAGAACTTAAATGATAAATATGGTTTAGTGTCAGTCTATGGAGAATTGTTAGTGATGACATCCGCGTGATTATCTATTTTCAATCTAACCTAATAATTGCTGCGAAAAGACTCATTTTGAGATATTTTCATTTGTAAAATTATGAGGCGGTAAAAGAAAAAAATAACTAAAAAAGTGGCTTCATGAGGTTTTATTACTTTAACGTCACCATGGAGTATTTTCTTTTTCTTTGGTCTCGAACAACTAAGAAACGTCGTATTAATACTATAATACACAATTCCACATTTCACAGTTTACTGTCTGATAATAAACAGCTCATCTGGATTTATACATTTTATAATCGATACGAGTTGTTTCTTTGTTTTGGGTTAGTTCTGTTATTGACTACAAAAGTCGCAGGTTGATGTCACAACAGTGACAGATGGCTGTGAGACCTTTCCCCATATCCTTAATGCACGTACTTGTGATGTGAACGTTTTCACACTTTCTTAATATCTTACACTGACATTTAAGCTAACCCTCCACACATGTAGTCACTGGGCCCCAGTTAAGCAGAAGAAACTACTGTGGTAAATATAATCCAAAATGTGATGTCAATCCACGTGGTTGCTTGTGGACTTTATAGAAAAATATGTTCAGCACTTTAGAATGAAAATAAATTGCGATTGAACATTCAAATATATTTGGAAAGGTGAACACATTCTGTACAGGTCACATGGCATGGTAGAAATTGACAAGTTTAACAGCCAATCAAGATCCAGAACACTGTGCACTATATTAAAAAAAATCCAAATATCATTTTTTGTTTGCTACACTGTTTTTCCCATGTGAAAGTGGTTATTCTCTTCTTTCAAACTCTGGTTTGCTTTTTCTTTCTGTCTTCAGATTGTTGCTATGGCTTCCATTTACCTCGCCTCGAAGATTGAAGAAGCGCCACGGCGAATACGAGACGTCATCAACGTTTTCCATCACCTGCGACAGCTTAGAGGCAAAAAGTAAGTAGTCTTAAATCTGCACCATTGTGGTTCACATGTTGCATTTCTTAAATATTTTATTCTGCTGATGTTTTTTTCTGTGAAAGTGCTGTTTTGTTTGTCCATGCACTCTAAACTTTTCAGTTCCAGCTTCACTGGTAGTGTTAAGCTTTTATTTGGCATATGACTGAAATTCCCACAAAGGGATTTTCTTTTAAAGCTAAAGACGAGGCACATGTACTTTATGTGTGCCTGATGTCTTTATGTCAATATTGCAGTTCTTGATATTAACTTAGATTCTTTTTTCCCTTGCAACCAACTAACAGCGACCAGCTACATTTACCAAAGCCTGGGTGATGTGGAATGGTACGTAAGATGAAGCAGTCGGCATGACAACCATGAGACGAGGGGGTCTCTGTCGTCCCCCCAGGCCCACCCCACCCCCTCCTGTGGGAGACTCCCGTGGTCTGAGCCACCGCGGGGCACTGGGAACGGGGATGACAGGTTGGCCGAAGGTCCTTGGCCTGTGGGGCACCTTGAGGACTCCTGTGGTTCTATCTTAAGCTTTGGGTATCTGTCGCTCATTCTGCGGACTGTGGGGTAATGTAGATTTCTTCTGACTGCTCCTCACCATGCATTATCGTGCAGTTTGCACACTAGTCCATTCGCCGTCTGTAGTTCATGGCTTTAAAAGAAACCCTTTCTTTGAGTTAAACTGTCATCTGTGTATCTAATTATCTAGAGTTTAGTTTTTATTGAGGGTCAGTGCATGCATAAAGCTTTCAAGTTATAGGTTGTTTTTCCCGCCCCTTTGATAATATTTTTATGTTTTTCAATGTATGCACTTAATTGCATTAGAGACACGCATCAGATTTTCCACTGAGCAGAGAATCACTCCTTTAAAAAGGAAATACTTTATTGCTCTGTAGTGACATACACACTGACACTCATTTTTGTTATGGAATCCTAAGTTCTTGCATAAATGAGGAAGTAGTTTTTCTAGTTAAATAGACTAAAATGTGAGAAAGTTTGTATTTAAAACTGTTTTGTAATAAAATTCTTTATTATTTTAAGTTTGGTAAATATTTATTAAAATCTTTGCATTTTTTGAGAACTTGTTGCTGTTAGAAATAGATCAGATTGTGTTTTGTTGGAAATATCCTTTAATTGAGAGTAAAGTAAATTAAATGGTTAATTTTTCTTGTAATTTTTTTTGTAGCCTTTGTTTTGTTATGCAGCTCTGAGTGAGGCTAATTATAACAGCATTAGTGGATTTTTGGTTGTCATGGGAACAGCTTTATTAAATGTAGGGAAATGTATCTTTCTGTTAAAGCTGTGGATCAGGGTGATTGAGACTGGGGCAGTCTACAGATTCCTAAAGCTTTGCTTGAAACCACAGGAGTCCACAATCCCACCACACTGTCAGGCATGCAAACAGTGTATCTAGTTGCTTTGAGTTGGTTGGAAAGGGAACCAAGAGTGCAAGGATCCAAAAGGGCACTTTCTTCTCTTTGCCACAAAAAGAGAAAAAAAAACAATTTTATTTTGATTCTTTTATAAAATAGGACTCCCAGTCCATTGATACTTGATCAAAACTACATAAATACCAAAAACCAAGTGATCAAAGCGGAGCGACGGGTCCTTAAGGAGCTGGGCTTCTGTGTTCATGTCAAGCATCCACATAAGGTGAGCAGAAGCCACACTTTTCCTCATGCTCAGGAACATTTTTCATGATTCACTTCTTAATATCTACACTTCTGTAGAGGGTTTTCTGCTGACACGTTTGCTGTGTGTTCTAGCTTATCGTCATGTACCTCCAAGTCCTTGAATGTGAGAAGAACCAGCCTCTTGTTCAGACTGCCTGGTAAGTTTTATCTTTTTTTTAAATCTAGTTTTTTATTTTCCAAACACCCTCCATAATCATCCCCACAGCGAAAGCCGTTATCATGTCTGCCAGACTTACCACCAGTCCTAGGCTTAATGCGGAGTTGAACAAGTTTCAAACGGTTGAATTCCTGCTGAGCACTTGGTAATTTCTCAGGACCCGTTACTCATCACTTTCAGTATGACAGTCAGACGTTACTCAGGTGCTCATTCTGGAAACTAGCATTTTGAAACGCAGATTCACTCTGTCCTGACTACAGCATCTTTTTAAATGATTGAAGCAGCAATCCTTTTACGTGTCTCACTCTCGTCTGCCCTTGCATAGCTTTCTGTATAGTCTGTTTGATTTGCCCAGAGAACTTGGTTTAACTTTGTCCTTTCTCTCTACTCTTTGATTAAAGGGTAGTCCATGCTGGTAAGTCACATAAAGAACCTCTGAACTCTGCCTCCTCCAACCACATGACCTCAGGAAGCTCCCCCCATTGGTTGGCTGCCCTTCTCCTGACAGCCATTCCCAATGCCGAGATTCACTGAAGGGGGCGGGCGAGCCTTTCCCTACAGCCAGCATCGTCTTGTTTTCTCTTGGGTGTCCAAAAGGATTTGTATTTTTTGGTCTTGCTCCAAGATCTCGGTTGTGATTCCTTTGTCCAAATAGCTGCAGATAGATTCCTATGCTGTCTTGTTTTTAGTTTACTTGCATTTAACAATGAAGTAAACTTAGCCAGTTACAAATATTTGTTATTTAAAAATAAATGCCCATTTTTCTTGCCCAGTTTAACATTGAGAGTAGACTTGATATTTCTCATTCCCAACTTACCTGGTGTGTAGACGTGTCTGTCTTACAGGCTGACCCACTTCAAAGATTTTGGCTCCACGGATCTGTTCCAGCCGCGCAGCTCTCACAGTCCAATGGCCATTCTGTTTCTTGAAGCTTCAGCGTGTCGTTTTGACCAGTTCTTTAGGCCATATTTCAATAATAATTAAAAAACAAAAAACGCTTTGACTGGAACATTGTAAACTCATAGGTATGGCTTGACACACCAAACATTTCAGACAGTCAGATGTGGGCAAAGTCTCAAGAGTTTCTCTGGCTTTAGATTCCAAAAAAACCAGCAGTGTTTCTCTTAGAATCATCTTATCTTTAGACTGTTTACCATCTTTTTTTTTAAGTTCCCATTTTTGTATTACGACTTCTATGTCTGTGGAGAGCATAGATGGTTCCATCATTGTCCTGCACTTTGTGTTTTAGTTTTCACTGAGTGTAGAGAATCTTTGGACACACCATCTTTATACCATTTACCTTTTGGTAGTGAAGTGACTGCCACACACAGTAATGTGGATTGTTGCATAACTTGACCTTTTGGGACCCGTAAACGGTGACCTCATGTTGCTGTCCGGTCCGTACGCTAGCTCATGCATGCCGTCAAACATGCTCTTCATGTTTGCTCCTTTCAAACCCCAAACCTGGAACTGCTAGCTGCTATAAGTTCCTGCATTTTCCCCAAACTTCCAAGGCATGTGTCATTAACTATCATTTGATTCCATCTCTGTAGTTGCCTTTACATCATTTTTAAATTATTTTTTATTTCTTGGCATTACGTTTCCCACATTTCTTTCTGTGACATGCCGTCTTCCTGTGGATGCCCGAGAGAGAAAAGGACAAAGTTAAACAGGATTCATTTTAAAAGACACAAGAGTGATGTTTGTATAGATGGATCTTTTTATTTTCCCCATTCATGGGGATTTAACATTTTCCTGATTTGCAAACTACTGAAGTATTTTAATACATTTATAGATCAAAAGACATTCCTTCTGCTTTGCTTAGTTAGAGGGGTTGTGTGTAGGAATGAGAGGTGCTTTGGTTAGAGATGCTATGTTTTTGTTGGTGTTTTTTCCCATTCCAGGAACTACATGAATGACAGTTTAAGGACCAATGTGTTTGTGAGATTCCAGCCTGAGACCATCGCTTGTGCCTGCATCTATCTAGCTGCCCGAGTTTTGCAGGTAGCCATTCAGTCCCATGAATTTTCCGACTCTTATTTGCTTTTGCAATGACATATTGTCATTTTTATGGTTAACATCCCTTTGTGGTGGGTTTTTATTGGTTCTTATTCCTCATTTTTGTTTTAAAGATCCCTCTGCCATCCAAACCTTACTGGTACCTGCTTTTTGGGGCCAATGAAGATGAAATAAAGGAGATCTGTGTGACGACGCTGAGGCTATACACAAGGAAAAAAGTAAGTTCTCTGAGATTCTGGATCTAACATACATGTGCAGGAAATCTCTGCTCTAAATCCAAGTTTCATCCAATATGAACCAGTTACATTTGAGTGAAGTTGTTTTGTCAAAGTCTTTAAATCAGCAATATCGTCTTTTTTTTAGTTCTCTTAACCAAACTGCATGTTTCCTCTCAGCCCAACTATGAGCACCTGGAGAAAGAGGTGGAGCGGCGTAAAGTTTTCCTGGCAGAAGCCAAGCTGAAGGCCAAAGGCCTGAACCCCGACGGTACTCCCGCACTGTCCACGCTGGGGGGGTTCTCCCCCGCCTCCAAACCGTGCTCCCCCAATGTGGTCAAACTGGAAGAGAAGTCTCCAAATCCTCCAACCATCAAAGCAGTTAAAAAAGAGCAAGACAGCCGAACCCAAGTCAACAAAAGTCCACCAAACGGGTGAGAGACGAATGTGACTTTCATTTTTTTATTAACGATTTTTCCATGAGCTGATGAATCTAAATAACTGGTTAACTATAAATCAATTCAGAAGCAGAATGTTGTTGTTAATGGTGGTTTTTTATTTTTATAAACAAAATTTCCTCAAATAACCAGTTAAAAACCAACTTATAGATAGAAATTAGAAGAAAAAACAAACTGATATTCAATCAAACTGGGAACTTGTGATTCAAAGTAGAATCAAATAAACTGGCTCTAATACTTGACACCATTTACAATGGAAACTAAAGGTTGTCAAGTTTTTTATTTCACGAGAAATGTTGAATATCTTAGAAAGAATGACAAATGGCAGAAAATCTTTTGCTTCAGCAACTAGTCATATTTATTTGTTTATGAGAACTGATTTACCTGTTGCCTGGATGAGTTCAATGTAAAATGTTTAAGAAAAGAAGTTTAGATTTTCCACAGACCTGCAGTTTGTAGACGAATAAAATCCTTGTTTCAGATTTTTATGCACAAACTTGTGAATGATTGTGAGTGCAGCTGTTTTTCCCTTCATTAGTTCACATTTCATCTGTTGGTTTGGAGAAAGTAGCCTCAGATTTCCCAGTGTATGATCCCACGTCATATATTCACAAATGCTAAGAGCTTCTTCTTTTGATTTGTTTTCTCTACAGTTTAAAAAAGGAAGCAAAGATTGGAAGAAACAGCAGAAGTGGAAGTCGTTCTCGATCAAGAACGCGATCGCGCTCAAGATCCCGCTCTCCTCGTAGACAGTAAGAAAGATTCCTGTATTTCCTAAAAGTTTTAACTTGTAATTTTATTCATTCAAACCAGTTTTTACTTTCTTCTGTTTTTTTCTTTATATCTTAACAATCATCGAATACTCTCCCCTCTCCTATGCATTTTTTGTTTGTTTTTATGGTTCTGTTTCAGACTTAATAACCAACAGATTTATTTATTATAACATCATTGAAGAAGCGACTCCAATGGATTTTAGTTTTTGCGAAAGAGACATCTGAAACTGCTCTATTAAATATGTTTGTAAAAACTATTAATAAAACAAACGAGCTCACGTCTTTGTACAGTTTGAATGTGTGTTGGAGGAGAATCAGAGTTGATGTTTGTCCTATTGTGGTTCCACAGTTACAACAGCAGGAGGAGCCATTCGGGGACTTACAGCTCCCGCTCACGGTCCCGCTCCCACAGCCGCAGCCCGTCGCCTCGACGACATCCGCACTCGCCCCTCCTCCCCCACCTCAAGTCCAAATCCAGCCACCACAGCAACAGCGACTCCAAGCTCAGCGGACGCCACGGCATCAGCGGGGGCGGGGGCTCCGGCCACAAGAGGAAACGCTCGCGCTCTCGCACGAGATCCCGCACTCCTGTCAAAGTGGACCGGGAGCGGGAGAGGGAGCGCGAAAGAGACAGAGAACGCAGCTCCCTAGAATTCTCGTCCAAGAAACACAAACACGAGCGAGGAATGGGACACCGGGATCGGAGGGACAGGGAGAGGTCTCGCTCCTACGACAGGGACAGAGACAGGGAGCGGAGCCACAAGAGCAAACACCACAGCAGCAGCGGCGGCGGCCACTCGGGACACGGCCGCCACAGGCGCTGAGACACGGCAGCAGGCAGGTCTGGGGCTGATGCTCGCACCATTCATGACACGTCCAGTTTATTGTTTTTATGCATCAGGAACATGAAAGCACTGCCTTAAGGAAAACCCTAGACGTGTTGACAGCAGCTTGTGCTGCAGGTTACCGAAAACAAGGCAATCGTCATTAAACAGTTTTCCATAAATCATTAGATTTTGTCGATTCTGTTACCTATCATATCCATGAATAAAGTCTATAAACCTCAGCGTCTAGAAACGTTTGGGTGCTTGAATGGAAGCCCTGCAGTACTCCTGAGAAGCATCAGCCCCAGAGCCGCCCCCCTCCCACGCAGTTCTACTCTTCAACACCTAAGAAACCATCCAGCCCACTCTGTGTTTCTGGGTCAAGGTGTAAAGTTACCATTATTTTGGGGGAAACGATTATTTACAGTGTAAACGATTGATACCCACCGACTAAATATGAATGCTTTGATTTATAAAAGCGAACTCTTCAGTGGAAAGGTGGAATATGTTAATGTAAAAGAACCTTCAGGAAAAATCAACATGTTTGCACATGGAGGGCTGACGGTGTTTTTGGTTCTTTTTTTTTACTGGACAGGTTTATGTTGCTTTAATAAGAAAATGTATTCTTTAGTTATTTTTTCTTTTCCAGCAGGAAAACCGGACTTGATTTGGGGAAAAAAAAAAAAACCTTTTAAGATTTGAAATTTGTAACACTGGTTTTTAGTCTGCACGTCTCTGCCCAATTTTTATTCATAAATAAAAGACTTATGCCACTGAACTTTGACCTGTGCTGAGTGTTGACTGGAAATATGAACAACGATGGTGGAACTGAAGAGACTGAGTGTAATAAACCACGAAGCAGCAAGAGTTGTTTGTTAGATGCAGTTTTGTCTTTCTGCCACCAGATGGTGCTGTTCGTCTATTCAAATGTAGACATACAGTGAAATGCTGAGTAGCTATCAGACATGTAAACATAATAGGCTTTTAAAAAAGGTTGAAACACAGATTAGGAGATGTAGATGAACATAAATTAAAAATTAATGTTAAAAAATATAAATGCAAGATGAACTAAAATAGATGTAAACTTGGATAATTTTACTTATTGACAAGCTGATGGACTAAATGACAAGATTGTGGTTTTATTGTTTATATTGTACGATTTTACTAAACATTTTCCTGCAATTGGCTGAAAAAAATCACAATAATGTGACAAAACAGTGTTGCAGTTATGGCATTTTATCAGAGAATATGTTTCTAAAAATCCGACTCTGCTGTTTATTATCACTTGAGTTAAAAAAAATAAACATTTCGGTTGAATAATTAGAAAGTTTTGAAGTTTTAACTTCCGAGCACAAACTCCTGAAAAAAAGCCAATCATTTTGATTATTGGGTTAATTTGATGAAGGGTCAAAGAGTTTTGGGTGTCCAAGAAGTGTCCAAACAATTCATTACAGCAGATTTGTTTTATTTCAACATTTGATGCTACAAACTGCTTTCATCTGAAGGATTTATTTGACAATCATCTCAGGAAAAAAGTAAACAAGCAAAAAAATGCAGCAGGCCAGTGTTACAATCAAATTCAATTTATCATTAATTTAGAAAAGTGAAAAAAAACACAATTCAGCAGTGTTGCAAAACAGCAATAAATATATATATAAAAAAATCAAATGAATCCAGCAACATAAAAGAAGAAATAACAAAAGGAATACATCAGATCCGATATGTTTAGCTTAATCACACGGTTTTGAAATTCCAGCTTTTTTCCAGTTGGATGGTTTTGTGCTTCGGAGCAGGAGGAAGCGCTCACTGCTCTCCAGTGTCAGTACGACAGCTGCTCCCAGAACGCCTCGGACACAGAAAAGCTTTCATACCAGCAGGAACAGCCGTTCCAGTCTGACATGACAGCTCCACTCAGATGGGACATTCAAAATTCACTTCAAGACAAGGAAAAGGATTCTAGACAGAAGAAAACTGAGTTTTTCACATTATGAGTTCTAAGTGATCAAAAACACATCGTTATCAACCTTAAAGACCTTTTAAACCTCCAACTCCTTCTTGCAAACATTCACATTTAGATCCAGTTTGGACTTGAGCTGCCCTTCAAACGCTCCTGTTTGTGCGTCGTAAATCAGAGGAGAACATATGATCACATGATGAACGTCAGGAGTGAAGTGAGGACCAAAGACCGTCATAAGAAAAATGGCCGACACAGACAGACTGGACTGAAAATTCAAACTTCCAGGTGGAGAGCGCACAGGCACAACTTTATCTACACGCTTAAAATGACTAAATATATGACAATTTGTTAGAGTTTAGGAGAATCAGAAAGTTTGGTATCTACTTTAAATTAGAACTGGACTGAGTGACTCCTCCCCCAGGTGTTTCAAACAGGAAGTTCCTGCTGGTTCCAGGAAGCCAAAATCCCATCGACTTCTATAGAGAAATACACAGTTATTACTCAGTCAGTATGTTTGTCTCTACTATCTTTTGTTAACACGTTCTCGATAATCCTACCTTTTTTTTTCATTACATTTGTTACTGTAATTCAAGTTACAAAAACGGACCAATCAGATGCCTCCATAAAGTAGGTGGAGCCTACCTCCATTATTTAAAGTATTTGATTAATAGATGTTGTGTAGCCCGTTTCCAAGTGAAAGGGGTGTGGCCTTCCAACAAGCTTGGTGAGAGTGGTTGCCATAGAAACATTGACTCCAAAACCAACTCGGACCAATCACTGCTCAACACCGTCAGTTATCTCCTCAATATTTCTAACAGTGTTTCTGCTATTTAATGCACGCTAAAAACTGCATTAAATAGCAGGTAATTCTTCATTTTTCACTCTATCAGAAAATCATGCAGGATATTTGTGAAACTGTTGCAAGTGAATCATGTTTGAGTTCTTTTTTTGGCTCATTAAAATCTTTCTATCCCCGATCAAATCATATCTGCACTAATACTTGTTTGAAGATCTTACTTCTCTGGCTAATAACACCTGACAGTTTAGGTCAATAGAATCATCATTTGTGCTCAAGAGTCATTTCTAATCATCTCATCTGCTAGAGATGCATGAATGCAGATCTGGGCTTTCTTATGCATAAACGTATCATAAGTGCAGTATACTCTTCAATTGATAACATTTCTAAAAAAGAAAAATCCTAATAATATACTGAAAAAAAACACTGCCAATTTGTGGATTTCCACATGGAAACTATAACTTTCATTTTTTTTCACCTAAGACCTTTAGATTTTAGTGTTCCAATAGGGCACATCATGTGACAAAGTCAAGGCTCAGGGGTTGGATCCGGCCCGCTGGGGGATCATATGCGGCCCGCCGGATCTTTTTGTACTTTTATTAATAATGGCCCGATGTTATCTTGTGCTGGTACCATGTTGAAACACATTCATTCCCAAATCATCACATATTGACGCATGGCTTAGGACCCCTCCACGTCAAAAATGTACATTTTAGGTGTCCCCAACTCGTTCTTTTTTTTTATGTCCAATTAAATCATGGCCAAAAAACGGTACCAGTCCGGTACCGGGACGTGGACCACACCAGTATCCTAACCCTAACCTTAACCCAATACCGGACATGGATTAATACTGTTTCTGGATGCTGTATCAGACGTGGACCAGACTAGGGTTAGGGTATCGGTAAAGGCCTGGTCCAGAGGTCTGGTCATCTTTTAAAGTTTTAAAAATGTAGTTTTAGTGTGTTCAATAAATATTTCTCCTGTTCGGTCCGTGACCTAAGGTTTGTTTTGGATTTTGACCCCCTGTGCGAGTGAGTTTAATACCCCTGATTTAGGGGGTCATTTAGCTTCAAACACATAAGGGTGTATTTGTATAAACTCCTTTTGTACTTGAGACCAAACTTTATTTTTGAAAAACCATCATTTCAATGTCGTTTCTCCTTAAACGCATCAGTCTGGACAAAGAAATTTCAATCTCAAACCCTGTAAAGAAACCCTTATGTTTCTATTACTGAACAAACATTACTTTTTGATTTATACCTTGCCAAGTAAAAAAAAAAACAAGACGTTTTAACCCTGTGCCAGCTTCCGTTCTGCTGGTTATTGATTGGGTTTCTCACTTTTAGTCTTCATGTTCCATGTATGCAGAAGCTGGCACCGTCCTCAGTGTTTCTCCCTCACTTCAACTGCTGTATAGACATTGGCTCCATAAAAGGCTGAGATGTTATCTTACACCACAGCTGAGAGTTGACCCAAATGTTTAACACGTCCTGTTGAAACGTTTGGTTCCAGCAAAAACTGTTGAAGCAGTTTATTGGAGATCCGTCCCTATGGACTCATTGAATCCACTGTGGAGTTATCTAATGTGAATCGGTTTCTGCTTCACTGTGACATGACATGAAAGAAGGAAGAGTCGAAGTCTTAACGAAGATAAAATCGGTTCTGATCATCACAAAGAAATGTCTTTGTTTCTCCAAAGTTGACCAAAATTATAGTTTCTTCAAAGATTTCAGGTACTGTTCTCGTCAGAAATTGCACATTTGATGCTTCGGTTTGTCGTCGACTCGATTCGATCCGTCCAGGAAAGCTATCCTGCTGATCTCTGCTGCATAGATCCTAAAAATCCTACTTATTGAGCACATCCATC
This sequence comes from Oryzias melastigma, assembly GCF_002922805.2. Classification (NCBI taxonomy): domain Eukaryota; kingdom Metazoa; phylum Chordata; class Actinopteri; order Beloniformes; family Adrianichthyidae; genus Oryzias; species Oryzias melastigma. The sequence goes on along the minus strand of NC_050524.1, from coordinate 28,044,385 downwards.
CATGGTTTTTTAATGGTGCGTCTCTTCAGGATCGTCCTGGAGTTTCTGCCCCTCAAAGAGGAGGAGTTACCTGTGTGGGCGTGGCTCTCACAGGTAGGTGGTAGCCTCTCTGTTCTCCCTCTCTTTGGCCTGAGCCACGGCCACATTGATGCACTGCAGCCACTCCTCCGTGTGCTTCTCGTCCTGCGCCTTCAGCACGTACGTCTTGCTGTCGGTGAAGATCTCAAAGGCCCGCGGCAAACCCCGATCCCTGCGCTTCTTTGCGACCACCTAAGATTAAAAAAAGTTAGTAAGCCATGACTTTTTGTTGCAGCATGACCTTTTTAAAATTGTAAAACCAAATTCAAGAAAAATGGACAAAAGGACTGCATTCAAGAATCTTCTCATAATATTTTCATTTTATGTTTATGGATTGGTTGCTTTTGTCATGCCAGGTTTCTACCTTTCTTTCTTTTTTTACTCACTTTGTTTGTATATAAAATTTAATCCACATACAAGAATTGTTTGAATCCATGTAAATCTAGTCACACTCTGTTAAAACTCAATAAAAACGTTTAGGGCCGGGAATCGATTAAAAAGAATTAACTAATTAATCGCAAATCTGGAAAAAACTAATAGTGATTAATCGCCAATGATTTTTTTTTGTTACAGTATTTGCCAACCACTTATAATCTGCAAATAATCATAAAATGAAATCACACATTTTAGATTGTTTATTTTTAACACTTTGGAACCTAAAACTCAGTTTTAGTCTATATTTGAATTTTCTGTATTTTCAATTTGAAAGACTACCACCTTGCTTATTTGGTATCATTTTAATCAGCACAACCGCCCTTATGTGACACTACCTTTATTTTGTCATTTTTCCGTGTTGTATTCACGCACTAAACATAGAAACATGCAAAAACAGAAAATTCCATCTGGAAAATAGGATTCATTTCGCTGTGGAAATTCCAAAAATGTTTTACAAACTGTTCTTACAACATAGACAAAATGTTTTAGGTGTAATTTCATTCAAAACAACAAGAATAACATTTGTCAACAAACTAATCAATATGTTTTTGAATGAAAATACAAAAAAATCCAGGCTAAAGTCACACTAGGAAGCCAAAAAATAAGAATTTCTCTCCTTTATTTGACATTTTTTCTGAAATTCTGTTTTTTTTTTCCTCATAAATTTTCTTTATTATACTTGTGACAAATAATAAAAACATTTTTTTAAGTTTGATCCAGCTGGATGTCAGGTCGGCTGCTCACAGGTGGGGGCGTGTCTGTCCATTCTGAACTGCTCGCTTTCCGCGGCATCACTTGGGTGGAACTTTCGCAGAGAAATGCAGAGTTTCCTCAATTTTAAGACAACGCTGATGCTCGTTATTGTGTAAAATTCATGTGGTCCCCATCCCAAAATAGAATAATGGCCGGTTTCCTCTTTGGATTTCTCATAGCTGACAGCTCTGTTTGCTCCGCCCCCTCACCCTTCATAGCAGGTGCAGCGCTGCGGCTTTATCGCAGCCGTCAGAATGATATTAATCCTCCGCCTTATTTATTTAAATAAAAGATCGATTTTGTCCAAAAATTACAAATAAATGCTATATTATCTCTTTAATTTAATAAAATTTTTTATTACGCTGATCTCACAGCTGCACGACAGTACATAGAGCGCGATCAATAAATATTAATGAATTAATTTTATTAATCTACAGCCCTAACAAATATATAAAATAATGACTAAGTAAGCCAGCAACTAGGCCTGCACAATAAATTAAACATTTATCATCCTTATATTAGCCTGTGAGATACATACATCGCAATTAAAAAATGAATCGTATGGAGTCTCTTATGTTAGATTCCCGCCTCTTATGTTGAAGTGGGTTATTTGGAGTATAATTTAAGTTATGAGGACTTTTATATCAATAAAATTATGTTTTGTTCATTACCATAGCAATATTGATTACCTATATCGCACACTGCAGGGGTTTCTTATAAGGTGTAGCCCTAGGCACTAAATAAAAAGCAAACCTGTCATTCACCTTGACACTCTGCACTTTGCTCAGCTCGATAGGAAAGTCCTCCAGCTCGTCCTTCTGTGGGGAGAACAAGAAAAGCTTCACACCGAGCAGCAGAAGGTACAAACCCCCTCAAACATGCATCTGGTCCCGTTTTGCACAATGGGAGCACAGAGAGAGATGTGTGTTGCTGATTGCTCCATCACAGTCAGCGTCCTTGCTTTGTTTCCAGGATGTCTAACCTCAACACAAACCAACAGCAGGACGAACAATAAAACCTTTTTGCTCTGTGGGTTTGTTTTTTTTTGGAAGGTGGTCAATTAAACAACACCAGCATTGCCCTCCTCTGTTTTTGACTGTTTGTTTTTTCAATTGTGGGTCTCTTTTTGCCCCAGTTAGGAGGAACAATCAAACAGAGAAAGCTGCTCCGAGAGAGTCCACATCCTCCTGTGTTTATGTGAATTCTGAGCATTCACTTGAAGCCCACTTAGTTACACTCTGAACTTCCTGCCAGCTGTGCTGAAGCTCTGTCTCCTACTAAAGTCTTATTGTGAAATTGTTTTATCTGGAAACTCTATGAAACCTAAAAACGAGCCCACCTCCTGATCTGCAGGATTTACAGCATCGTTAATAGAAGGACTGAACTGCCTGCAGAAAATAATAACCCCAAACTGGTTTCTGCGTGTTGGGGGGTATTTTTGTTGTTCATCTGCACTGATATTTCAGTAAATGCTTAAATCCTTGACACATTAATGTTCATATTTGCTTTAACTGTCCCTCTGTTGCTCTGAAAATCAGCAGATTAACAGCAATCAGCTCAGAGATGTCAAATCAATCATAAGGACTTCATTCAAACTCATGTTGAGTTTTTGGGAGTTAACAAATACTTCCACAGTGACATCAGACAAAATGGTGACAGGGGCGAAAATCTGAATAGTGACAGCTGATCGGACTTTTATGTAAATAATAAAAGGTAACCTTACCAATTTCATCAAAAAAATGGTACATTTATTTTATGAATGTCCTGCCGGACTGTATTTTTATTTACTCTCCTAGATCTTTCACAAATCTAAATAGAAATTGAAATAAACCTTCAATATTTAAAGTTTTATTGAAATTTAACTTGAACAGATGTTACTCTAACAGGTTCTATTTTGACGGATGTTATTCGTACGTGTTTTAGGTCCGATCAGCACAAAAACTGATGGAAATACATGTTGGTCTCACATAACAGGTGCAGCCAAGATGCACATTTCTGCATGCTGGTCGCATGTTTGAACTGCACCCAAGGCCAAATGTAGTTGTTGTAATAAGAGGTATTTGTTGTTTTTTGGGGTATTTTAAGTCGTTTTACTTCCAGGTATTAAAACGGTTCACAAAAATGACTCATTTCATAAATAATTTGTGTTTTAGAGTTCCAAAGGTAATATGTGATCATATATATGGATATAGTTTACTCTGAAAGGCTGAAGAAAATCATTTAAATTCTGAGCTTAGTCAACGCTCATTCCATCCATTCTTTATTCAGATTAAATGTTCACACTTCAGCTTTTGTACACGTAGTAAATGTGAAAATCAGTGCAGTAATGATCAAACGAAAAAAACAAATCTGTAAATCTGTCTTTACCAAAAAAAAAGCTCTAAAGAACAAAATAACAAACTCTGAAAACACGTTTTCCAATGTCCAGAAAAGAATGATGGCGTTTTAAACAACATTTATCTGCCTGAAAAACAATGTTAAAGATATGAAACCTTCCAGAGAAGTGACAGAGAGCAGCTCGGCTTCACTCCTCCTTTCCTTTACTTATTCTGATGTGCAGAGATGAACCCTCTTCCCTTTGCTTTCTAATTGTTCACATCCCTGTTGTTAAACAGTGAGAATGACTCATGTTGCAGCATCACTCCTTGGCTTTAGGAAACCCCCCGTAGAGTCAGCAGAGCCAGAGTTTGCTACGGCTAGACTCACTGCATCTTCCAGAGGGAAATCAAACCTTTTCAATTTCCATGGAGTTTCCTAATGATTCCATTGACACACACCAATGAAAGTGTAATTAGTGGGACACACAAGACGGCAGAGTGAGTGCAGCCGTCTGAGAGGGAGTCCGTGTGTGAGGTTTGGCTTTCAGCTCCCACGTACCGATTTGCCCCGACGAAAAAGCAGCTGATTTCCCGCCAGGGTGAAGTAGCGGGTTTTCCAGCGCTTGATGAACTTCCAGCGGACCTGCTTCTCCTTCAGCTTCCCCTCAATGAGAGGCTGTCCTTCCTGGTTCACAACTGTAGGGATGCAGACAGAAGAAGGAGGACATCATAGGAGGAATTGGTTTTTACTCAGTGAGAACGTCACAGACTATAATGCTGTTTGATATAGGCAGTCATCTATAGGGCGCCATGTGCTCGGGGGGCGCCACATCAGCAGGGTTAGACACAACTCAGCATCTTTTCCATTTGATGTCCAAAATGAAAAAAAAGAAAGAAAGAAGAGAGATGTGAACACAAGGTGCCATTGTAGGTTGATACGTAAAACAGCTAAGTTAGCTAAATAGTTCGTCAACGTTAGCTTACATGTTGCAGATTCTCTTTTTTATAAGCCTGGTGGATAATATGAACTATGAGGTAGTTAGTGCAGTTAAAAGAGGCATTATTTTCATTATTGTTATGATTTTAACAAAAAAATGCTAAAATAATAACATTAATGCTTTATATAACATCCCCAAACTACAAAGTTTTTAGACGCAGTTATTACGTTCATGTGATGATAATATCAGTGACATTGGAAAACCGTGAGAGAATTATAGGGTAACCAAACACCAAATCAACTTTTTCTGGCTGTTTACCTCTATAAATGAGGCTTTAAAAGAGCTGTCTGATGTTTTACAGTCTAAAACCGTCTGTGTGCTGCCCCCTACAGGTTGAAATTAGGTATTACAATAGATTTAAATATTTATATATTTCAGAAGTTTCACGTCATCATGCTCTTCAGCTAGAGTCTAAAAGCCCCGCCGATCTATGATTCAATAACGTTCAGTTGTTTTCGTGTTAGCGTTAGCATGACTCGTAGGTGGATTGCTTTCGGTCGTCAAAAATCTACTGGCTTGTACAACTTTCCAGTGGACTTGGTGATGGATTTGCAATGAACATTTCACTCTGGATTGTTTGCTTAATACATTAGCCTTTATTAGCTTATGATGCTAATGTCATTTTACGGGTCTTTGGTCTGGACCAAAATCCTCAACCTCTACAGAACTGGAATCACTTTGCTCGGTACCACTCTCCATATTGAAGATGCAGAATGACAACGTCACCTCAAACTAACCTCACTGTCAATGTCAATCACAGATTTAAACCACACCTCCTCAGCTGTTTTAATACTTCCGACATGGCTCAAGAACATCTTGGTTTGGCTGTAATTAACATTAACGATGAGACATGTATATGTGTGTGTGTAAACAATGACGCCATTGATAACAATGGAGCATTTAAGGCTCGAAAAGTTGCTTTAGTCTCTTTTCAAAGCCTGGGAACTTTATATATGCACATAATGTACAAAGTTATTCACTTTTTAATGCTTTTTGTTGTCAGTGAACTTAATTAAAAGCTTATCAATTGTATTTAATTGTTGTAAATCAGAGATGACTCTCAAACATGTGTAAAGATTCCTTATCGTGGGACAAAAGTGTGCTGTTTTTACTTATTTTGTATTTGGGGGCATTTACCTAAAGATTCTCAGTACCTTTGGCCTGCACTGGTCCCAGCAGGGCATTCATAAGCTGGTATAAAGTCCACATCTGCAATTCGGTGCAGGCACTGAGGTTGTGCAAGAGTAGAAACAGAGTTATTAAACTAAAGGTTTGATTTATTAGGTAAAACAATCCGACCAAAACCTGGCTGGCCCTAAGTGGGATCTCCCAATCTCCCACCCCATTGAATCATTAATGAACTGCGATTAGACTCATTTTGTGGAGAGTGCAGTTTGATTTCCTGAACCACTCCCAGACCCCATTAAAACCAGACTTTTTGCCTCCAGAAGTGGAAGCACGATAGAAGATGGAAAGGAAGTCATGTTCAAGTATCAGCTTGGAAAGAGTTTCATCAGTTTGTGAAGCTTTGGGACTCCAGCAATATCCAGAAACTTGGACCAGCAGAGAGTTGGCTGACAAAATGTTCCAACAACTATTAGTCGCTTGTCAGCAAAGCCGGGCGTCAGTGGCGTCTTCTTCAGCCAAGACTGAGACGAGCACGGAGGTAAAGAACAAGGTCACATGACCACATCTAACCTCCCTCTCCTTCATCACCTTGTACTACTTCATCATGGGAGGTAGCTGTGAAAGCTTGTGTTGGTTGAACTCGATGTTCACCCCAAAAAATGGTAATAACCCGATACTTTTAACCCAGAAATGTATTCATTTTCCATTGAGGTACATCCTCCCTAGAGTGGGATCAAATGTTGGTCCCAATAAATTGTGGTCTAATTGTGTTTTGAAGTGGACTGAGCTCACACACATTCATGTTCTATACTGTTTAGCTTTATTGAAAAACAGAACAGGGTGGTGGGGCGGAGCCACTGTAGCCAGCCGTTGATTGGCAGAAACTGCTGATTAGAAAGCACCGATACAGCGCTAAGCTAGCGATTTCCTCTTTACGGCGATATTCCTTTTAGCCTTTCACAATCTTCTTTCAAACATTAAATTGCTGTTATACACGATGTACTAAAAGTAACTCAAGAAAAAGACGAGCTGCTAGATGACCTCCATTGTTACTGGAAGTCGGGTGTTTTGACAGCAAAAGAAGAAAAGGAAAAGGACAGTGCCCTGAGGTACCCCTGAGATCCTCCGTCCAAGAAAGACTGTTAGCCAGCCCCACTATGGGATGGAGGTAGAATATTAGGGTATCTGAGTTTGCCCCTTAAGAATGAATAGAAAACCATGCTTTCATCATATCAGTTCATCTATCTTCTATTATTTTCAAACAGAAACATCATTTCAGGATACGTCTCCTAGAATTTATGTTGCCGTTCCTGACTTACTGGACCAGCAAAAGAAAATCATTAGTTTGTGCGCAGATGAGGCTACATTTATCTTATCCTTCTTGTTATGTCTGTCTATTTGTTTGGTCGTCCATTCATACGTCTTTTTTTGTTTTGTTTTTATGTATATTTTTAGCTAATTTAGTATTTTTGCAGGCCACCCCGTTGTCTTCCCTCGCTCATATTATTAGGTTATTGTTATGTGTCACTAGAGAAAAAAAGAACATCTTTACTGTACCGTTACATCCTCCAAAAGCTGAATGATCTTTAACTCTCAACTTAATTCAGTTCCTGTCATTCAGGTTAAGCTGAACGTTCCTTAATCCTGAACTTTTTAAACGACCCTATGTCCAGATTTTTATTGTATCTTACCTTTAAACTCCTTTTATGATCCTCTTAAGAGTTTTTATGTGGGTCTGCTCTATGGTCTGAATGTATATCTCCAGATGTTGGATGCTTACGGCCTCCCTAGCCTGCAGCAGTCACTTTGATAAGGATAAAAGCTCAGGTTTAAAATAATTTTGACATTTGGATGATGTCATTTTTTTCAGATACATTTGTTTCTGTTTTTGTACCACTTTCAGAGTGAAAGTAGTACACAAACACACACATACACAGGTCATTAGCGCACACTTCAAAGACATTCTGCTCATTACTACAGTCAGCAGTGTAACAT
>NC_050524.1:28029875-28036396 GCF_002922805.2 Oryzias melastigma | reverse complement strand
GTTTCTGTTTTTGTACCACTTTCAGAGTGAAAGTAGTACAAAAACACACACATACACAGGTCATTAGCACACACTTCAAAGACATTCTGCTCATTACTACAGTCAGCAGTGTAACATAAAGTATAGTAGAGCTGCTTTAACTACTGGCTCCAGTCTGTACTTCATGATGGAAAAAAAATGTTTTTATGTCATCAACCATTAAAACATTTACGCTCACATGCAGAGCTTTGAACATTTTATTAGAGTGCTGCATTAACAATCCCCAGCTTTCAAAACAAAAGCATGAGTGAAACTTTAACGTCTAAAAATGTATGGAAAAATGACAGATTTCTCCAGGAATCCCTTGTTAGAGTGAGTTGAGTCACTGATGTTATTTAACAAAGTCGCTCTAACTCCCACAAGCTGCTATGTTCTTCAGTTTATGGACATTTTCATGTAAACAGAAAGCTGCACTCCAATCCTCATGTATGAAATAAGTCCATTGAGAAGAACTAATTCCTAACTCCAGCTCCTGCAGAACCTCACCAGATGGTTCATCAAAAAAGTGACGTTTTGCTGCTGGTAAAGTTCTTCTTCAGTAAACATTTGTTATACAGATATTAAACTTCACTTCATAGCTCTCCACTTTGCAGCTGTGTATAATAAATACAGTTTTTTATGGGAATGAAGTTAAACAAAGAACTGAAAAGAGCATCATCCTCAGAGACATGACTGAAATAAAGCATCAGCACATTGTTCTCCTTTTGGGATGAATATTTAGATTCTCTTTCAAACCATCATTCAGCTGGGATTTCATTTTTATGGACTTCCAGCTCTTTTAAACGTCCATCTCTGTAAAAACGGCACATTATGCTGGGAATATAAGGAGCATAATTAATACAGAGAAAGGGAAATGCCATGTAAGGTAAATATTGTTTTATCATTTTTTATGCTCCTTTAACATCTTCTGTCTGCATTAGCTTCTGGGAATGTAACTGAATGTAAATGACAGTAAATAATAAAGAAAAAAACCCACAGAATGATTATGTTTTTTACAGCAGATTCTTTTTAAATGTCCCAATGCCAACACAAACTGTATGATTTTATCTTAAAATAGGCTTTTCAAGAATGCTGTTTGTCAAGGAGCGGTACAGAGGAATTCAAGCAAAGCAATGGAACCATAAAACGATAAAAGTACTAACTTAAATCACCAAGGGGGTCCGGAAAAAGAACTTCTCCTTCTTTAGGTTATTTTTATAACGAGAGGAGACTGTCACACATCGATTCTCTCAGACTCCCAGATGATAGTGATTTTCTACATTTCTAGTTCATTTGAAAGAGGAGCATTATAGCAAGGATCCTGTTTACTTTAATTTTATTATCATTCTGTTTTTTAAATCTGTAGCTGAACTCTGACCTACATTGAAATCTGCAGCGTTGCAGTTTTTCTGAGCCACCTGAAGAAAAGGAGATTGCACCATCAGATGAGTGAGGAGCGTCCAGGAAGCTGTTGGAGATTGGAGACATAACTGCTCACCTGAAGAACACTTCACTGACCTTAATATGTCTGCAGGAGGAAGATTAAAGAGTGTTTTTAAAGGCTGACCCCCATCCCAGTTCTCTTTGTAACCATGGCGACCCAATCTTCTGACTTTGTTTGTTAAATAACTTTGACAGATGCTAAGGAAGAAGGTAAAATATTAAAGTAAATGAAAATTTTTCTCCTTAATGAAACACATTATACTTAGAAAACTGATTAGGATAATCAAAGTTCCAGTGAGTGCTGTAATTCTGTCATAAACGAGTTTTTAATGATGGTTTTGACAGCTGTCATTTGAATTTAGCTGATTTTAGAGTTTCACACCTCATTTGAAGGTTAAATGTCAGCAAATGTTCACTTTTTTGTGGTAAAAGTACAAAATAAATATTTAAAAAACAACATTACATTTTAGAAATCAAAACAAAATTCTAGAAAAAAAAAATCAGAAATCTAAACTAAAAGTAAAAAAATGAAACAAAATAAGAAATCAGAAAAAGTAGATGTTATGGAACATCCCTGATTGATTGATCACTAAACTTTGCAGGGACTGTGGCCAGAAGCTTAAAGAAAAATCTTCTGTCAGAAGATGCTACAATGTCAAATAACGTCCTGTTGAAAAAGTCATTTGATGAACGTCATCGTGATGTCACTTAATTTCTACCTTTCTAATTTCTTAGTTTGTTTCATTTTTTTTAAATTTCATTTTGAATTATAGAAACTAGTTTTAATACAAAGATTAAAAACAACCTCACACATGAGCAAAGCTTTGAAGCTTAAAGTAAAATAGATGTATGGATCATTCTTGTGAAACATAAGTTGAAGTGTTTCTAAATGACGGTTGAGCAAAAAAAATGTTCTGCAACGCTTTAAAAAAATCAAAAGGAAACCTTCAAATAGCAAGAAATACAGTGCAGGAGCCTGTCCACTGGTAATGAAACAAGAGTTCATGTTGGATAATGATGCAGTTTTAAAAACATTTCTATTAAAAACACCAAAAAAAATGTTTTTGAGAGCTGAGTTCATGGTTTTTATTTAGGAGGTGAGACTTAACCTGGAAAATAACTCCACTTGCTGAATGAAATATATTCTGAATTCTCCTGGTTATCAAATTAACGAGAAAAGATTAGAACGCCTGAAAATCTGGATCTAGCAGTCTCGTAGAACCAATTTAAGGTTTTTTAGTTTATTTTTTGCTTAAAGGTTGTACATATTTTTCTGTTTTTTTTTTTTTTTAGGGCTGTGAACATGAATGCGTCAACGCACACGATTAATCAAAAAGAATGAACACGTTCATATGTATTAACAGAAACCTCGCTTTAACTCGGCAGTTCAGGCCTCCATGGTGAGCGTTAAACATTTCATCCAGTATTATCCCGCTTATACCATGGTCACTTACAAAAGAATTAAATATTCAATCGGTTTTTAGTAATTTACTCGTGCTATTTTTGTGGTTTAGATCACTTTTTCCAAAAATAACGGACTATGTGATCCGTGGTCCGGTGCCATATTACACAAATATATTTTACCTGGTAAAACATTGTGATTAATCGTGATTAATCCCAACACAAAAGTGCGATTAATCAAGTTTTTTTGTAATCCATTGACAGCAGAAATTATGTTTTAAATTTAGAGTTCTGTTGTGTGATTTCATATTGTGATTATTTGCAGATAATAAGTTGTCGACAAATACTGAGACAAAAGAAAAAATTATAGCGATTAATTTTTCCGCGATTAATTTTTTTAATCGATTCCCTGACATAGTTTTTTTATTGTTTAAATATTAAATGTTGCAATAACCTCAATTTAAATTGTATAAGAACATTTAAAAGATCTATTTTTTCAACGCCTTCTTTAAACAAACTACAAAAAACAGGAAAAATGTTAGATAAAGGTTAAATAAGACTTTTACTGAACCTACATCCCAGCCGGATTCTTTGGCCTGAAAAAACCTGCTGGCTTCTTATGAGCTGCCATCAAACATCTGAGCGTCCAAACAGAGCGCTCGCTCACGCAACTTTAAAGCTACTCATTAGTGGAATGTCATCTACTTTCCAAAGCCAGTCCCACTAATTTTTACCTCCATAATTCTTCAGAACCATCTGTTTTCAACTGCTCCTCAGTCTTCACGTAAAACGAAGAACTGTTTCCATTTAGGCAGAAAAAAAGATACTGAAAGATTTAAAACCCAAAACCAGTTCCTGAGGCTGAAACACCAGATCTGCTGAAGTTTTACGATCATCCCGCTGACAGAAACACAAAACTTACATGAAGAAGAAAAGCTTATCTTCTTACAAAACAGATACAATCACCATCATGTCCTTCTTCCATAGATACAATCACAACCTAAGAAATAAACATTATTATACATTACAACATGTTTATATCAAGTCACAAATTCTAGACTGGAATACATTTCAAAACTTGACTTCTTTTGAGCTCAGAAAATGAGTTTCTCTCAGACGATGTTTTGGTTCAGGGTTCGTGTGAAGAACGGGGCTGAAGTTGGTGTTTTTTAAGCTTCCAGTTTCTGAAAATTTATATTCAAAATAAAATGCTACAACAAGAAATTTAGTTTAACAAAGTCTAAAACTATCAGATTTTTTAAATAGATTATTAAGATTCTATGAAGCAAAGCTGATTTGTAGAAGTTCCATATAAGAATCGTCACGATTTTTCCACATAGAATGACACTTTAACACTCAATCCAGGCTCTGATTATCTCTCAGGACAAAAGGATTCATTATATTGTCTTTACACATAAATCCTCATTCATTGGGTATTTTTGGAACATTTTCTGTGCTAACCTTTCTGAATGGATGTCTACCTAATTCAGCCTTGCTGTAGGAAAAATCTCAAATGTTCCTTTTACAAGTTTCCACAAATCAACAACTTTACTTGATTAAATCTTCATTCTCCGTAAAACGTTTGCACCTGGTTTGAACTTTGTGATGAAGATTTGCCCTTTAATGTCAAAGTGGAGGCTAACACCCGGACGCTAGCTTAATCTGCGTATGACTTTTAAGGTGTGATGGATAAAGAAAGCAGCTTTATTGTTCTTTGAAGTTGAAGGTTTTTCTTCGGTTTTCTTACTTTCTTTTTCTCCAAAGAAAACTCCCCAAAACAATTCGTTGTTTGGTTTTTCTTAGCTTTTTAGCTAGCAAGCCAGGTAGCAATGCAGCTAGCCGCTTCAAGTCGTGTGAACAGAATCTATCAGTGTTCCAGAATAAAACTTCCTTCAGGATCAGAAAATAAACGAAACAGAAATAATATAATTAGCGCAAGTATTTATTGTTTTCTGTCTAAAGATGCATTCACACGGAATGTTATTCAGTTGACAAAACTTGCGTGCCCCGCCCCTCTTTCACCGCATGACGAATTCGCTGGTCGTCGCCTGTCAACAAATGTGTTCCTGAGTTTGACGTCGCGGCTGCCTGTGGGAGGAGCTACCAGCTAATGTTTTTAGGATGATCGTTTAAGGAACGGTGTCTGTGGATATCTCAATTAGAATTTATGGAAGACACAGAAGATTTTGAGAAATAAGTTTTATTTATCGTGGAGAGTTCTACAAAAACATCTGTAATCATGTCTCCATGTTTTGGTTTATATGATTATTAATAAAAGATTTTCCCAGTGCAGGGGCTGTGTCTGTATGACAGCCGCTTCCATGGTGTTTCTGTGTCTCTGTGGCTGAGCTTGAAGGCTCTGTCTAGTATTAGCCCAAGGTGGAAAAAATAAAATAAGAGAACCTTTTACCCTTTTCCTGGCGACAATTCACAAGAGTGGACATCCTATTCCTGAGATATTGCTAACTTTAGGATCATTTCTCTCTATGTTGTTACAATAAATGAAGGTGTTTCCTTTTATTGTGAAAGTCAAACAACTTTGCTAACAAAGGATAAAAAGTTGCCCGCCTACATGCTCTACTCCTGAATGTGTAAATATTCTGATATTTGCTGATTCCAAACCAGGAAATGAATCCTCTAAATACCAGATACCTAAAAATTGACTAATTTTTACCTCATTTTTTATGGGCTCAAACTCCACATGGTGTAAAAATGTAGAGAGGATTTACTTTGTATTTGTGTTTCCTTAAGAAAGTTGAGTCCATTCATGCATCTATATATAGAATAGTAAAGTTAAAGGTACAAGTTAGTTTCTAGTAGTAGATTTTGTCAGGAAACACCCAAAGAATTTCAAAAAGTTGCATAAACAGAATACTTTTTAAGACCGGCTCTGTTTTGTGTAAAATGTCTGCACTTTGAGATAAAGTCTCAAAAGTAAATAAAACCCGACCAAAACATACAAACAAGCCAGTGATTTCTGAGAATACCTTCTGAGAGCCGAGATCTGCTTCTTCTGTGCATATTTCTCAATCTGTGCTCATCAAAGGCTCCACGGGGCGCCTGGCATCAACCGCCTCATAAATCCACCCATCATGACTCTGGGCTGTGCTAGTAAAACCCATTTATCACATCACCACTTTATGATTTGAGCCTGTGCAGCATCCTTCACAGAGTTAATCATTTACTTTCACTTTATTGTGTCTCAGCACCTTATTTATACCAGGTTTTCATTTCAGGGGAGTAGTTCAGGATGGACAGACACGCCCCCACCTGAGAGCAGACTCCAGACGAGCCGACATGAAAGTTTTAGACCCTAAGTTCCTAAGGGTTAAAATGTACGATCTTGTGTGTGATATTGCATGTTCATATTATGACTATTTGCAAATAATAAGTGCCTGGAAAATACTGTAAAAAATAAAAAAAAATCAATGGCGATTATCGTGATTAATTTTTTCCAGATTTGCGATTAATTAATTAATTTTTTTTAATCGATTGCCTAATTTTTGGACAATTTTAGGTGTGAAGCCCTTTGAGACATCTGTGTTGTAATATTGGGCTATAGAAATAAAACTGAATTCAATTCAATTGAGTACAAGAATATGTTTAAAATGCAGCCCCTGTGATTGCAGGCCCTATTACAAACATTTTTAATCTTTCAC
>NC_050524.1:28019003-28029799 GCF_002922805.2 Oryzias melastigma | reverse complement strand
AATTCAGTCACGCCATGATTCAATTCAATTCACAGTTTTAAAGTCACAATTTTGATTTTTTTAGATTTTTTTCCAATTTTTTTTAACACAATAAACTAAATGTATTTTAAGGCCAAGTATGTTTTCTTTTTACCCGTACATCAAACTTTCTGTTTTCCTATTACCAGAAAGGATTCAATACATATAATCAATCATACTGAAATGATCACAAATCCGTTCATACTTGATTCATATTGTGCTCCACTTGACGGACCGCTCCACGCCCGCTCAACACAATCCCCCCCAACCGCTGAACGCACGCTGAATGTCCAACCCGGTTCAACATTTTCATGCATAATCGTAGCAGCTCAGAACAATGACCAATCAGGGACCTGGATTTGGGGGTGGTGCATGGTTAGGGTCCACTTCAAAGCCAAACATTCTGGTTTGTTCCCAGTTGGATTAATGTGACACCCAGACAGACATTAAAGGAACAGAGTCATGAAAACAAAAAAGCCTGGAGCAAAAGATTTTGGGGATTCAAACCGCTTTAACTTTTTGCTCTGAGGTTCTCTCTATTGTAGGTGGTGGAGGAGCACTAATGAACATATAAAATACAATAGAAGAAGAATCTCCTCCCTGCTGATACCTGTGTGACCACGCTGCTGCGGTGTGGATACCACCTGTTGAGTAAACCCGACTAGAGCGCGTTCTTGAACGCACCACATGCGGCCGATGTGTAAGCACCTTGAACCGGGTTGAACCGGTTCAGTACCGGTACAGTGTGTGCCTGATTTATGCATAGAGCTCAAGATTTAAAGACTTTTCATTGAAAGTGTTCACTTGATTGTGCGGCCGGTGTGTAAACACACACATACACAGGTCTGGAAAGCTGTCAAATCGATTTTTAATTTTCTGCATCGATGAACATGTTGACAAGTTTGAATCTTTTTTTTTCCCCGAAGAATCGTTACATCCTTAGTAATCAATGAGTTTAATGTGCATTAGTCTCCTTAACAGCAAAAGTGGCCAGTTCATAAAACGGGCTTTATGTAGACAGATGAGAAACCAATGAGCCATGGACAAATATGAAGCAACGATGAGACCCAGAAACTCATTCAAGTGTGGTTGGATGAGCGTGGTACCATCATAGCCCCCATCATGTCAGTAACCACCTTCCAGCAGACCTCAGCTGTTTCAAAGTAGCAGTGAAAAGTGTTCAACCTGATGTTGATGCAGACGCTCAAAACTGGTCAGTGAAAAATAAAGTTTGAATTAGTGAAGGAGGACAAGGAGGACTTCCATTATTCTTTCTCTCATTGCTTTGCCCCGCCCTCGTATTTCTTGGCCAATGACTGAAGAGATCTTTAGTCACATGGTTTTGTTTACAAGCTTTGGTTTGAAACAGAAATGTCAAGTTGAAGGTAGGCTAAATACAGACCAAACGCAAGGTTCAGGACCAAATGAAGCAGACTCGGTCCAAACCAAAGGACTTTTCCAGTCTAAATCCCCCCAAGACAACATTTAAAGTGAATATATATCTTGTTTTGAAAGTTTGAATTGAACAAAATGTAAAAATATTTACGATGAAGTCCCAACAGTCATAATTTATACAGCTAATGACCGTTCGCAAAACCAAAGTTGAGCAGCAGTTTTTTGCTAAAGTTTCTTTACTTTTTTTCAGGGAATATACTACTTTTCATAAAAAAAAACTAAAAATAAACATGAAAATAAGTGTAAGTTCTTTGGTAACTCCTGATCTTCAGAGTGCAGTTATAGCGTCTTGTGTACCTGTGGCCTTCTCAGGGTTGTTGCACATGAAGCAGAGCCAGCTCCTCTGGTCATCGCTGTAACCAAACAGGTCAAAGAATCGCACCTCCTCCAGCTGGATCTGAAGGTTCTCCAGCTCCTGAGGACCAAAGAAAGGAGGAACGTTTCATCTAAATGTGCTACATTCCAATGATGGAGATAAACACGAGCATCATCTATACCTCCTTCATCCTGCTGGAGCTCATCTCAACTTGTTATTTCTACATAACTCATTCTAAGAGCAAAACTAAAAACAAAAGTGAAAACAAAGAGGATTTTTGCCAACTGTAGACAAAAAAGCTCCAAGAAAAAAAAAACTGAAGGGAAGAAGAGGGTGAAAGTTAAAGCATGAGTCAGAAGTTGAGCAAGAACATCCAGGACTTTCCTTGGAGCACAAACCCATCCCCACACGTATGTTCCTCCATGACCACGATGCTGCTGAGCAACAGTCGGAGAGGACAAACACGAGCCTGCAAGAGCTCATCTGTCACTGCACCCAAACCTTCAGCTGCAGCCTTTTCAGGTTACACTAAAACACATGATGCCAAATACAAGCAGCAACAAAGATACAGATGTTTGTTGAAGATGTTCATTTTAATCTTTGTCTTAAGTAGCCAAAAAACACAGTCAAAGAAATCATGTAGACCAGGGGTGTCAAACGCAATCGCACAAGGGGCCAAAATCCAAAACACAACTTAGGTTGTGGGCCGAACAGGATAAACACTTATTGAACACTCTGAAACTACATTTTTAAAACTTTAAAACCATAACTTTTTAACAAAATTGAGAACTAGATATAAAGCATTACTTGCGATAATGCTAGTGTGAATGCTGTAAGCTGAATTTGGCCACTGAAGATGCTAGTGCTGATAGCTGAATATGCAGAAAATGATAGCTAATACAGCTGAAGCTGATAGCTGAAAACGCTGAAGTTATTAGCTGAAAACGCTGAGGTAAGTGGCTGAAAAGGCTGAAGCTGATGGCTAGCTAAAATATTAGGCAGGTTAGCCATAACAGCTAGCAAGTAGCTGAAAAAAATCAGTTAAACTTCAAAACATCCTAAAAAAAACAAAAAAAACAGGCCTAATTTAGCCAAAACAGCTAGCATGTAAATATTAGCTAAACTTCAAAACATCCTAAAAAAGTAAAAAAAAAAGCCTAAATTAGCTAAAACAGCTAGCATGTAGCTGAAATATTAGCTAAACTCCATAATAGCCTAGAAAATCTTAGTAAATGCCAAAATACTCAAAAAGCTAGCATGATGTCAATTTTTTTAAACTTTAAAATATACATTCAGTTTTTATCAGTCAGATACTTTATTGAGACCAGCTGGTGGTGCTCAGGGATACATGTGACTGAGTTGCATCACATAAATATCAACGTGGAACATATATCTACTGTCTGACATCAGTGTTGGCCAGTATTTCTTCCATTCTTTTTTAAAGAGAAGTCTAACGTTTCTGTAACTTTGTAAAAGCAACCTCTTTCTGTTAACTTTTTGCAGCACTTTAGTTCAATCTAGTTCTGGGGATATTTCACCTCTGCTGCTATAAAACCATGAAGTTAAAGCTTTAACCCAAAGATGAGAACGAACAAGTATGTGGGGNNNNTCAGTTTTTATCAGTCAGATACTTTATTGAGACCAGCTGGTGGTGCTCAGGGATACATGTGACTGAGTTGCATCACATAAATATCAACATGGAACATATATCTACTGTCTGACATCAGTGTTGGCCAGTATTTCTTCCATTCTTTGAGAGAGAAGTCTAACATTTCAGTAACTTTGTAAAAGCAACCTCCTTTCTGTTAACTTTTTGCAGCAGTTTAGTTCAATCTAGTTCTGAGGATATTTCACCTCTGCTGCTATAAAACCATGAAGTTAAAGCTTTAACCCAAAGATGAGAATGAACAAGTATGTGGGGAATTTCCAAGAGACTGATTCAGACCCCTCTTTTTAGAGCCTTACTCTAAACTCAATTATGAATTTCTCCATCTGTACCTATTTTCAAATGGTTGGTACTTCTGAATTAGAAATAAATGCTACTCATACGTCACTACCAAATCTGAACCCCTGACTGGTTAAAGTTAACTTTTAGCTTTTAACACGTGTTTTATGGACACACGTTTTGTACATAGAGCCCAATAAAAGAGTTAAAAATGTGTGTGGCGACGGGTGAAGCAAGAGGCATAACAGTCAGGTTTCATGTCAGGAGTACAAACTTGATAAGGACTCCGTGACCATTTAGGGATTTAAAAAAAAAGAAAAATTAACTGGACATACCTGCGTCACACTACTTTCTCCTTAAATGTTAAGTGTTCGCTTCGACCTGTCACCCACAGCATGCCCGTATAAAAAAATGTAGAAATTTTACAAGTTAGAAATAAAGTTAAATCTAAAAGAAATTTTTTTTTATGTCATTTTATATAAAAAAATCATTTATAAATAGCCCTAAAGATTTTGATCTCATAACTTGTTAAAATGACCCAAATATGAACAAGCTTCTGAACAAAACAAACAACAAAATAAAAATAAAATGTGAGCTTTTTAGCAAAAACAAATCAAATAATTCAATTTTCTTTGCTCTGTGTTTTGTTGTTTGGCTGTTTAATTTTTTTACAATAAAATCAAATTATCGTCCATAATTACTAGGCGGGCCGGATCCGGCTCTCGGGCCTTGACTTCAACACGTGTTCTACAATCTCTCTTCCCATTTTTTATCAGCAAATATTCAACCGTAGGATAGTTGTGACAAAGACCTTTCTTTCAAAAACTCAGTTTCTGTCTCGTTCATCTGAAAGTGTGTTTGTGCACAAAACAGAAGTCAGAAAATCTATTTTAAACAGTGAAAGGAAGGAGAAACAATTCCTCCTTCTCCATCTCTAAACATCTTTATCTAATCAGCCTCTGCTGTAAGTCACTTTCCTCTACTCCCCCAACCACGCTTTGTATCAACAGAAACTGTTGGGAAAACAGAGGAGAACAATAGTAGTGGAGTCTGTTTTTGCATATCTATGCCCTCTTTTCCTTCCAGTCTTCATCTATTTATCAATTTCTTTACTTTCTTTAACTGTTTCTTTAACTGAAACCATTTTAAATACAAAGTTTTTAACTTTTCTCCTGCATGTTTTTCCATGTTTCACTGATTCAACCTGAAGAAGATGAAACACAAAACTGTTTACTGACTGTCTTGGGGTTACTTCATTTTCATCTTTTTCAACCCACATCTTTCAAAGTTGACCCCCTTTTTTGGCTCGCACTCACCCTTTTTGTTATCCATCACAAACTGTGGCTCTTGTTGCCCTTACCTCCCTCCACGCCGTTCCTTCTCCCCTCCATCAGCTTTCTATTTTCTCTGTGTCATAAAAGAGCTAAAGTGAATTGTCAGGAGCCAAACATAAATCCGCCTTAAATCACGGAAGCCTCGTAAAACCCCTGCCGTCTCTGTTCAAATGTCCTTTTTGCATCATACATGTCGGACATGTGTTTCTGATTGGCTGAGTGAAGATGTGGCACCGATTGAGAAGTAAAAAAAACTAGATCACACATGGATGAAGACAGAAAGGCTGTGACCTTCTTCTTTATTTTTCTGTAGAACTCCATCTTCTTTTTGCTGTGTGTTTGTGTTCATTTTTGGCACTCACTGTCGTTAAAGTACACACATTAAACGTCTATCATTGCCTTTCTTAACAGGTCTGCTGACCCACTTTGGTACAAAAAAGGTAAACACTGTCAGTAAAATGCATAAGTGTTTCTTTCCAGCTATGAGCAAAGCCCAGATGCTAAATACAGCTCAACTGTTTTACTGAAAATACAGTTTTTCTAAAGAAAAAGGAAAAAAAGGGATTTATGAGGCTATTAAAAGCTAATTTTGCGGGATTCATGTTTGGGTTTTGGTTCAAGCTCTCAGTAGTGTTCATGCTCATCTGATACATCTCAAAGTGAGTTTTAAGATAACAGCTAAAAAGGCATTTGAGGTACAGAAAACACTGATGAGAAGACTGTACATCTGCTGCATTTACACACAATCTGAGACAAATGTTTTAATCTCTATTGAATCATTTGCAGGAAAACTAATGCCTGTCAGTTGTTAGAAGATCTGCTGTTTAGTTAACAGTTAAAAGTTCACTTTAGCCAAGAGGCCACGCCCCCATGTAAACCTCACTTCAATTTCAAAAATAAAAAACATAAACTTATAAGGTTTGCAAACATTTCAGCAAAGTTCTGACAGTGTTTTATTACGTCTGCTGTAAAGTTAAACCGTTTGACCTTGGAGTGATTTGCAAACATCAGTTCCCCTTAAATCGATTCGTTCTGAATCAGCCTTAAACATGAGATGGAAGTGTTGCTGCTCGATACTCTTTCAGTTTTGACTTCAGCAGTCAAACACATCGGCAGACCATTGGCATGACAAACACAGCCCTGCACAGGATGCTTCTAGTTCTAATCTGTCCCTGACAGTTGCTTCCTATTTCTCAGATGGAAACTACGGTGGCCCTGAAGTCCAAATCACACCAACAAATCCCTCAATGCAAAAACATATTAACAATCACATTAAAAAAGCAAAACAAATAATAAAAAAAAATTACATTTTAGATATCAAAATTAAATTCCAGAAACCAAAACCCAGTTCCCTCGCAAAAAAGAAACAAAATCAAAACTAGATGGAATTGCCTGCAACAACTGCCTGTGAATGCTAGAAGCTGAATGTGGTTACTGAAGTGCTAGAGCTAATAGCTAGAAATGCTGAAACTGATTGCTAAAATGCTGAAGTCAAAAGCTTGATAAAATTATAGCTAAATGTTAAGTTAGCCAAAGAAAAACTGGAAAAAATTCAAATTTTGCCTAAACAGCTAGCATAATGCAAAACTATTATCTAAACTTCAAATTAGCCTAAAAAACAGGAAAATATGTCTAAATTAGCCAAAAACAGCTAGAAGTTGCTGAACATTTTAAAGTTTGAATGATGTCTTTAGCTGAAAGTATGCAGACGCTCACAAGTTTCAAAGTTTGCAGCAATGAAAGCGAAATGTTAAAAAAGAGCCAGTAGGAAACCAGATTAGGCAGGTACCATGGGAAATCAATAATTGGAAGATAATGTTTGAGTTTTTTCTAATGCGTCTTCAATGTCCACTAATACATTCAATAAAAGTTTTATGATTAATGTGAAGATTATCCAGTATTGATTCATGCAAAAAAGAAAAAAAATCAGTTGTTTCAATCAGCAACATTTCATTTTGATTTTACAATATATATATATATATATATATATATTTTTTTTTTTAAATGAAAACCATAGGTACTATACGAAATTTTTCATTTTTTCGTAATGATTTGACTTCTGGAATTTTGCTTTGATTTTTAAATGTAATGTTGTGTTTTATTATTTGTTTTGTTAGTTGCAGTTGTAATCTTTAATATGTATTGGTGTTGAGAGAGTTGTTGGTGTGATTTGTCCTTCAGGGCCACCGTAGAAAACAGATGTGATGACTGCACGAGTATTGAGTATAAATAGGTTTTGCTGATTTTTTTGGGCTGTTCGAGAGCTGCAGAAACATGACAGTGAGGACTGTCAGTGAGAAGAATCTGCTAATGTATGGAGAGATTTCAAAAACTTCTTCCCTGAACTTATTTGTAGTTTGTCACTAACTTCATGGCGGCTCAGTGACTAACAAACAGTCCTCCACCTATGGATGCAGACAAACTCAGACATGGAAAAACACACAATACACTTCCTTTTTTTACTCTTTTCTCTGACTCATGCAGTGACTTAATTCTCTTTGCTGGAGACAGATGGCCTTCTCATGAGAACTAAAAAACCCTGTACCTTCCTGTGAGGGGCGCTGTGCTGGGTCATGGCCATGGAGAAGCTGTGGGACCCCTTAAGCTGCGTCTTCTCCCACAGAGCGGCCAGTTGTTGAATGGATTCGTCTCTAGTGCGCAGAGGGACGCTGGACTTACTCTGATCGAGAGAGAAACAAAGATTAAAAAAGAAGCATGAAAATAGGTGTTCTCAGTGGGTTAAAGTCAACGTCGTCTGCACATTTGCATGCAGGTCCGAGTGCATGCGCAGTCATGTGGAGGACAGATGGTTCGGGCTCTGCCAGTGGCAGGTAAACTGAGAAAAGTGTCCTGGCCAAAATATTTATGCTGGAAAAAGACTCCCATCATGCACTATTTGACTGAACGTAATCACCTCCAGGTGTGGGTGTGTAAGCTCATCTTAAAGCACATTTTAACCCAATTCACTCTTTCAAGGAGATCCGCTGCTTTAGATTTGGACTGTTTGTCCCACCAGAATCAAAACACAGAAAGAGTGAAAAAGACAGATTCACACAGAATCATCTTCTGTTTCCAGCATAGATAAGAGGAGACGTGAGCTCCAAAACTCTGATAACCTCTTTTTTGGCTTCTCTCTTTTAATTTAAAATACATTTCTTTATAAATTTGGCCAACAATGAATAGAATAAACTGCTTTAGGAAAACACAAGGGAGACACCTTTACCAAAAACAAATATATTCAAGTTAGTGTACTTTTATAAAACTGAAGTCAAGATAGTTACTTTTTTGATACTTATTAGAGACCAACTTTACAAGTTCATGTTTACAAGTTCATAAGGTCATGCTAAGTATACTTACAATTAAACTACAAGTCTAAATATATTTAGTAAATATATTTGTCACTGCCCTTAAACATTTTCTTACACAGCATTAGAAGTAAAGTAGATGTATTGTTGGGATTTTCCCAATATACTAAAAATGTATTTTATACAGTAGTCAGTAGATGTTTATTACTTGTAAACTAAAAGCGAACCTTAAAAGCTAAATTAAATATACTTAAAATTGTACTTTCATAAACTTAAAGTTTATTGCCAGTAACGTAATAGTGTTCCAGAATGGTTACTTTAAGTTTATTTTTAAGCATACTTTTTATAAACTAAAAGTAGGCAAATTTAGTATACTTGTTACCGACACCAGGCGTGGCGTCCAAGCAACAAAATAGATTTTCTGTTGAAAACAGAAGAAAATGGCAACAGCAATGAACACACGATGCTTCTCTCTTGTCGTCCAGATTGCGTCTCTTTATTGACAGTCAGTCAAAATAAATCGTATTCATATGTGCAAAGTTTTCTTTAAATCTTCTCAAAAGTTCAATCCTCAAAGCAATAAATGTTTGTCAGTCCAACATTGCATGACATCTTTCCATTTTCCAAGTGTAATCTTTTCTGTTCTTCACATCCAAACATGTACAAATGTACCTTTTCAGACAACCTTATATGTCTATCAGTTTATGATTCACAATTTCAGAAATATCATTCTGAATTTAACAACCTTAACATGTTGATTAACTTTAGTCTGGACACCTTAAATCAACTTCAATACAATGTTTTCATTATGTGAACTCAATAAACTTACTAATCATAAACTAAAACAGCATAAAATAATTTCAATCCAGTGTTGAACGTTTTGCCTGCAAGGTCTTACACAGGGCACACTCATAGAAAAACGCGATGCCTGCTAGGCAGTGCTCAGGGAAAAGACGCGCCAAAATCACAGCGTAACACAGCAGCGGTTTAACTAGACGTCTTTCAAGTTGCCGCTCCGCTTCATAAAGTGTTTTACATTTAACTTTTCTACACCAAAAATACTCAAATAATATTTACACAACATTTCTCAGATCAAGAGGAAAAGATAACAAATTTCAGGTACACCAACCTGTTGAAAACAGAAGAAAATGGCAACAGCAATGAACACACGATGCTTCTCTCTTGTCGTCCAGATTGCGTCTGAGGTGCTCATGCAAAAACCCACCGTCGGAAACAACCCAGCACACAACTGTCCGCATCACTTTGGTTCCTTCCGTTCTGCATTCATTGAAGTCCAAAATTGAACATAAAATAAAATTGTGCTTTTCACATTTAATTAAAAAATATATCATTTTAAATAATTTAATTTAAGTTAAGCATTTTAAACCAATAGTCTTATTTTTTGTGTTTACCACATACTTGTTACTAAACTGCGAATATACTCTTTAATTGTACTTGGTACCTTGGAGAAATAGACTTTTCTTTGCTTAAGTATACTGTAAAACATTTACTTGAAGTAGTTCTGCTAAGGGCAGTTTGCTGAAAAAGGGCAATAAAAATGTTTCATTCTCACTGATTTCAGAATCACAGCGTTAAGCTGCACTGTGTGTGACTGCTGCGTACCTGCAGATGCAGCAGCATGATGTGGATCCACAGGTGGGGCTGTCGGCTGGTCAGGTTGAAGCTGGATTTGGCGTAGAGGCAGTAGTGGCCCTTCAGGGGGCAGGAGAAGGATAGCTTTGCCATGCAGCCTCGACTGGAATCTGTTGAGAAAAACAAATGAGATATAAAAACATTGAGCACAAACTAATGATTAGTCACAGGCCCCCGTATAGGTGCTGCGGGTATTGGGTAATGAAGATCAGACTTGAAGACTTGATTTGATACCACATCTTCATCTGCTGTTTGGATCAAATCAAGTCTTCAAGTCTGATCTTCATCCAACCGAGACCACCTTTGACCTCTTAGGAAGCCCTTCTCGGACCTGATTAATGGGGAGCACATTTATGGGCTGAGAAGTGGAACGTGTACTTTACTCCTTCAGGAGCTCCTCACTCCAGAAGAAACAAGCGCTGTCGGTGTGTGCACGTACTCCAGAGAGGAGAGTGGGTGTTCAATCAAAAGCATAATAAAACCGTAAGAAATTCATTCCAAACTCGGGCTTTCAACTCACAACAGTTGAGGCTGTGGGTGTGAAAAGGACATCACAAATTTTATATAAATTGAGTACAGAACCTTGCATCGAGTTTTAATATTGTTGTGCTGGGAAAAACTTTTCTAGATAACTACAGGTAAAATATTGTGTTTTAGTTGTTTACATCACTAAAAGCTTAAAAATAGATGATGATGAATGAATGAATTAATGATGATTTTTGTCATTTTTAGCCAAAATTATGAAAAAAACAGTGTCGTTTTGTAGGACA
>NC_050524.1:28005699-28018880 GCF_002922805.2 Oryzias melastigma | reverse complement strand
ATGATGATGAATGAATGAATTAATGTTGATTTTTGTCATTTTTAGCCAAAATTATTAAAAAAACAGTGTCGTTTTGTAGGACATAGTTTCTGCAGAGCGGCAGTAAATCATAAAAAATTTGCCTCGAAATTGTGGGCGGGGTTATTGGCGACAAACAACTCCACCTCCTCTTCCCATCCCCATTGTAAGGAGCTTTTCGCCCACCCTGTGTATTTTCTACGTCACAAATACACTGGTGTCTGCTCTTGATTCAAAATAATTTGGATAAAGAAATACTCAGAAATGCAACTTTAAGCTTTTTTTTTTTTAATTTTTTCCTCCTATGTCATCAGAAAAATGCAATAAAAATGTGTTAAAATCACCAAAAAACCGAACTTTTATCAGAGTGGGTCTTTAAGGTGATGTAATTTTAACAGGAAGTGAGAATGTCAGATCCCTCTGTTAAAGGTGAAATTGTTTGAGTCATTAGCTGATAATTGCACATGCAGTGACCTTTTTTTCCTCGAACTCCCTGAACCCTTTTTCTGCTCCACATGCACCGCTGGTTCTTGTGCATGCATGCTCACAACACTGACCCCATACATGAAATGTGCTCTTCATGTGTGTACACTGTAAGCTCTGAGCTCATCTGTTTCAGTTTAGTGTCACGGGATTCGTTCATGTCGCTCATTTTTCTCAGAGCGTCTGTTTGTCTTTATGTCACTGCAGACGGTAAAGTTAGCCTTTCAAGTGACAGCAGTCCAGGGTTTGGATCTGCAGTGAAAACTGGAGACGCTTTGAGGCCGACTTTTGATGCATGCATCATAATCCTGTGAGCTCCATGCATTATTCATCATATAATGCAAACAAGGGTGTCAAGGGTATGACTTAAGGCACATGTGTCCGGCCCTCCGGGCAATTATATTGGCCCTCCAGATCACTTTATTTTATTGTTATTAATGTTATTTTATTATTTTTATTTAAGGTTAAAGTTGATTCAATAATATTTTTGCATTTTTATTTTTCATATTTTTGTTAAAAAGTTACAGTTTTTAAGCTTTAAAAATTGGCATTATGCTAGCTTTTTGGACTATTTTGGCATTTACTAAGATATTTTAGGCTATTTTGGAGTTTAATATTTCAGCTACATGCTAGCTATTTTGGCTAATTTAGGCTTTTTTCACTTTTTTAGGCTTTTTGAAGGTTAGCTAATTTTCGCTACATGCTAGCTATTTTGGCTAATTTAGGTTTTTCTCAGATTTTTAGGCTATTTAATGTTTAGCTATTTTTGCAGCTACATGCTAGCTGTTTTGGTAAACCTAGGTTATTTGGGGGGGCTAATTTAGCATTTAGCTAATATTTTGGCTGACTATCAATTTCAGCATCTTCAACTATCAGCACTAGCATCTTTAGCGGCCAAATTCAGCTAACACCATTCACACTAGAATTATCGCAGGTAATGCTATATATAGTTCAAAATTATGTTAAAAAGTTACAGTTTTAAAATTTTCATTTTAGAGAGTTCAATAAATGTTTATCCTGTTCCGCCCACAACCTAAGGTGTGTTTTGGATGTTGCCGCGTTGTGCGATTGAGTTTGACACCCCTGATTTAAGGCATCACTTTTTGCATTCTCATGAACTCCTCATCATCTGCTAATGGAAGCAACTTTCAGCACTAAAATCTCACAGTATATGATAAATAATTGGAAAATTATGACAGGGAAAAAAAGCAGCAGATGTCTACAGAAGTAAATAATACCCAAGAGAAATGATCCTTAATATTTGCCATCTGGACGACATACATGAAATAAGTATTTGATCCCTCGCTGATTTTGTAGGGCTGCCCACTTAAAAAAGTGACAGTCAAATGGTGGGTTCATTAGAACAGATGGAGATAGAAAATCCCAAAGAAAATCAAGAAATTGAATTTAAAGAGTGTATTTACATTTTTCATTGAGGGAAATAAGTGTATAACTGTAACTTTTTAACATAATTATGAACTAGATATATAGCATTACCTGCAATAATGCTAGTATAAATGCAGTAAGCTGAATGGCCGCTAAAGATGCTATAGTGCTGATAGCTGAAGATGCTGAAATTGATAGCTAAAAACGCTAAACCTGATTGCTGAAATTAGTAAAGCTGATAGCTGAAAATGCTGAAGTTGATAGTCAGCTAAAATATTAGTTAATGCCAAATTAGCCCAACAAACTAAAAATAAGGTTTACCAAAGCAGCTAGCATGTAGCTGAAAGAAATAACTTAACTTCAAAAAAGTCTAAAAATCTGATAAAAAAACCTGAATTAGTCAAAACAGCTAGCATGTAGCTGAAATATTAAACTCCAAAATAGCCTAAAACGTTTCAGTAAATGCTAAAATAGTCCAAAAAGATATCATAATGCCAATTTTCAAAACTTTAATTAAAAAAAAAAATATTTATGAATATTGAACAGGCAGGAATATTATTCCAGACAGGTTACAGTCTCCTAATCAACCTGAATTGAAGACACCTGTGTGAACTAATCACCTGTAGAAAAGACATCTGTCCATAGAATCAGTCCATATTAACAAGACAGATTTTGAAGTACTACCCTAAATAAGCATCTTTAAAGCATTGAAAAACATGAGAATGTTTATACATTGTTTTTCTCTAAAGTAACAGTTACTAGATAAATCTTGAATTAATTTAGATTAGTTAAGCTTATAAATGTATGGCTGAGGTGCACCTATAGAAGATCAACTGTTTTTGCATGATTTTATGTCTAGTGTGTGAAAACAACATGAGAAATTGATATAGTATCACATAGGAGAGGATGTACTGATTAGAATTAAACCAAATAAGCAGGTATGTAGTCTTTTAAATTGAAAATACAGAAGTAAATTCAAAAGTAGACAAAAACTGAGTTTTAGGCTCTAGATTCCAGAGTCGATTTTTTTTTTATTTTTCTGTCTTTCACTGTTCAATTTCTTTTTAACCCTTTACCACCAGAGCTCCAGTGTTTATGTTATTTGATTTACTGTATTTTTTTCAATTGTTAACATGATCAATGTTGCCGCTTTTCTCCTTCAAAATCTACTCGAATGACGTTGCTTGTGTTAACAATTTTTAAAAATTAAAGCTGAAAAATTATAGTATGTTAAAGATTTGGGTTTTTAAGTTTGACTGCAGAACAGAGAGCATGCAGCACCGTTCACATTACCTTCAATCACACACTGGTCAGGCGTGGGGATCTGCTGCACCATGTCTTTGCAGAACTCTCTGATTGTCTCCAAATTGTCTCTTAAATGGATGAAGAGTTTATCCGTTTCCACCTGCTCTGCATCTACCTCTCCGTTTTGACAGTTCTCGGCTTCTTTGACGGGCCGTGCAGCAGCAGCAACAGGTGGGGGGCCGTCACCTGTCAGTTTCCTCCCGGTAGGAGATACTTCCTGGTTTTCAGAGGGTCGACAGGGCAAAGCGTTAGATGTTTCTGTGTTGAGCTCGAGCTCTTCACCGTCCTCCCCAGTGTCTGAGTTTATGGATCGTGAACACACTTCCTGAAGAGCCAGGCTCTTGGATCTAGAAGAAACCACCAGATAAAAACATGGTGGTGGGTGAGAAAATAAAAGTTTAGATGTCAGAAAATTGCAGAACATGCCCATACTACTGTGACTCCACCTCCATGCACGACCAATAGAATGATTTCTCTGAACTTAGATTATTACACTTTGGTGACTTTTTGGATCTTTTTTCAAATATCGACAACTTTCAGAGTTTCAGTGTAAACGTTTGTGAATCTCTGACTCTTTATCAAATATTTTTTGTCATGATTTGTGCAACAGATACAAAAAAACAACTTTCCTCACATTAATGGAGACAAATCAGCTGATGTCGCCAATCCAAATCCTTAACCATAAATTAACTGAAGTTTACGGCGGTCGAGACTCACTATTGGAGCAAAATAAAAGTTTGGGTTTTTATTTTTGCTGATATTTTTTGTACATTTTCCTTATTTGTTTGCAATTACTTGTTGTTGTTGTTGTTGTTGCGATGGCGGTTCTCGGCCACTGTAGAAGTTACTATGTGCTCTACAACTTCAACAGCTAGATTTCCTAGCAGATCTATTCCTATTTTTAACCAAAAACACGCACATTGTTGTAACGCTTTGATCTTATTCAATCCGTGAAGCCATAAATGTTGAGTCAAGTCACCTGTTAAACCTCATCTCTCTTCTCTCCTCCGTGACAGCTTGGCTCAGGCTGTAGCGCCGCTGAGGAGCAGGGGAGTCCTCCAACACCTCCTTCTCCATCTCTGCCAAGTTGTCTTCATCGTTTTGGATCTCCACCTGTAACCTCTGTTCTGGATTCCCTCCTCCTGCTCCTCCAGCAGCACAAAGAGATGCAGAAGAAGACAGACATGCCTCCTCCAGCCTTAAAAAAAAAAGAAAAATTGAGAATAAACTAAAATCTTTCAAACTTTATATCTTGTCTTTTTTATTTTAACAACTGTTTTCTCATTTTTCTGTCTCAACTTCCTTCTCTCCCCCTTTAGTCTTTATGAGCTTTGCATAAATAATGTCCATCATGGGAATGTTTGCTGAAAAAACGGATCCTACTGTCCTAGTTCGGTGTTCTTGCTCTTTAACTAAAGAACCTTCTTGTTTTTCTTTTTAAAATCTTTTTTGGTCCAAAGACCCCAAACAAAGATTTTGTAAGCCTCCAGTTGTGCACATGCTGTTCTTATTAAAAGTGGGACCTTGCATGTCATTCCCACACTGAAGTCAGAAGAACATTCAGATTTCAACATACACTCTCACACGTTCCCTCGCTGCTTTTCTTCAGCAGTTTTCATGACCTCCAGCTACTTGTAACCCAGAACTCACTGACAGAACAGAAACCGATACGTCCAGGAGCAAACCAGAATTTTAAGTAAATGTATGGAAACATGAGGGTGAAATGGAAGAAATTCAATTGGAAAACGGTGATCTGATTGGCTCATTTGTCCCTGATGCTTTTACTTCTTTGAGCAATAAGAAATAGCCAAAATGATTTGTAAAAAAATAAATAAAATACTTTTATTGATTTGTCTAAGTGGGTCAGAACAATGAAATAATGATCATAATGCGTATTTTAGCCAAAATCTAAAAGCCTATGTTGTTTTCTAGGACATAGTCTCTGCAGAGCGGCAGGAGTTCATCAGAAATTAATCTCTGAGTTGGGGACGGTACATAGCAACACCGCCCCCCTTCCCCTTTCTGTTGCTGAGAGCTCAGAGCTTGTGGCCCTCACGTATGTTTTACATTATTTCATTTCAAACAACATTTTTTAGCCTGCTTTGGATTCATAATGATAAGAAACAAAGAAATACTCAGAAAAACAGTTTTGAGCTCCATTTTCTAAATATATATGTCCTGTGTTATCAGAAAAATGCAACAAGAACGTGTTAAAAACACAAATTTTATCGGAATGAGAACCAATGGGGTCAAATTTGGCCGTAGTCTTTCATTTATTTATTTTTTTACATTTTATTTAGTATTTAATTTTAGTTTAATAGTCATAAATTATTGTTTTTGTTGCCTTCTGTAATCGGTGCTACCTCAAATGAACCAACAAAAAGCAAATTGTCAAATTTGAAAGCTCAGAGAAAAAAAATTCTTGGGGTTTTCAGGGTTAAGGGTCACAGGGTTGCTGGAGCCTATCCCAGCTAGAGCTTGGTGATGACAGCGTACAGCCAGAAGGGTCGCCAGTTTGTCGCAGGGTCACACACACGCACTCATTCACACCTAAGGGAGAATTTAGAGCCATTAATCAACATATGCAGAATGCTTTTGGACTGCGGGAGGAAACAGAGAAAACACACACATGCAATGAGGAGAACATCCACAAAGAAAGGATCTAATGGGATTTGAACCAGAACCTTC
Source organism: Oryzias melastigma (assembly GCF_002922805.2). NCBI lineage: Eukaryota > Metazoa > Chordata > Actinopteri > Beloniformes > Adrianichthyidae > Oryzias > Oryzias melastigma. Next base: position 28,013,000 of record NC_050524.1, on the reverse strand, counting down.
TTTCTGTATATGAATAACTATGAGATCGTTTTAGATCCCCACATCTACACTCACAAAAGAGTAAAAGTAAAAATGTCAGCCTTTGAAGCTTCATACAGAACAACGAGTTAACCCAGCGTCTCCAACCTGCAGTCAGCCGCTGTCCTGTCCTCCAGCCGTCGTCCCAGCTGTCTGGCTATAGCAGTGAAGGAGTTGCTCATTCTGTAGATGTCCTTCCCGCAGCCCCCCAGCAGAGACGGGTATCGGTCGGTCAGCGCTCTGATCTCCAGCAGCAGGGTGTGGTGGAAGCTGTGCTCCGTGCTCCCCAGAAGACACACCAGGTACACCAGTGAGCCGTGAGCATGACTCTGGAGGAAAAGGCAAGTTTATCTGTATAGCACATTTCAGGTACAGAGACAATTCAAAGTGCATTACCTAAAACATTAAAAGAAACAATCAGATGAGATAGTGAGGGTGTGATCATTAAAATAAGATTAAAAGAAAGTAAAAAGATTTTCATTTAAAACAAGCATAGATAAAAGTGCGGACGTAAACTTTTGAATACATATTAATCAAATGCAGCTGAGAACAGGTGAGTCTTTAACCTGGATTTAAATACACTGAGTGTTTTAGCTGATCTAATGTTTTCTGGAAGTCTGCTCCAGATCTGTGGTGCATAGAAGCTGAATGCAGCTTCTCCATGTTTAGTTCTGACTCTAGGAACTGATAAAAGACCGGATCCTGATGACCGGAGAGGTCTGGCTGGTACATACTGGGTCAGGAGGTCAGTCATGTATTTTGGTGCTAAACCATTCAAAGCTTTATAAACCAGTAACAGAACTTTAAAGTCTATCCTCTGACAGACAGGTAACCAGTGTAAAGACCTCAGAACTGGACTGATGTGGTCTACTTTCTTGGTCCTTGTGAGAACCCGAGCAGCAGAGTTCTGAATAAGCTGCAGTTTCCTGATGGATTTTTTTGGTAGTCCTGTAAAAACACTGTTACAGTAATCAAGTCGACTAAAGATGAAAGCATGCACTAGTTTCTCCAGGTCCTGCTTAGACATCAGATCTTTAATCCTTGAGATATTTTTGAGATGATAATAGGCCAATGCAATTTAAAAGAAAACCACATGATAAAACAGAACAAACACTTTATAACCCGGGCCAGTGGGAGCATGTAGATGTTAAACAGAAGTGGCCCCAGGATGGAGCCTTGGTGCACTCCACATGTAATTTCTGTTAGCTCAAATCTGAAATTACCAGAGCAACAGATACAATCTATGACCCTCTATGACAAAAATGTTAAAGACCCTGAAAAATCAAAAAGCATTTCTTAAAAGTGTTATTGAGACGCAACTAATTGGAGCTTTATCCACCATGAATGTCTGACGTTATTCTGATGCTTTTGCATAAACAAGTTTCGGTAAAAGTCAGAGCAAAAAGTTCATGTTATTTAGTTTTAGACAAAAAAAAGTCAGAGGAAAGATAACAAATGACTTTTTTGTTGAGCCATTATTTATTCAATTAAAATAAAGTGGACCAAATATTATGACCAAGCCACTTTACTTTTGTCTCATCTGTCCAAAAGACATGGTCCAGATAAAATGAGCTTCTTCAGATGCAGTCTTGGAGCTCCATCAGTGCTTTTATGCTCTCTTTTTTCTTTTTAGGGATAAAAATGAATGTTTCTCCTGGGACCAAAGCCTACAGACTTGTTTAATCCTCTAAAGTGAACGTCTAGATCACTGATAGCTGGAATTATGGCTTTGAAGTCATAAAGTTTACTATTTAGAACATTTTGACCTCCTTGGGTTATTTCGAACAAAGGCACTATCACTTTTTAGTTTATTTGGATTTAATAAGTTCAAGACAATAACAACAAAATTGTGCATGAGGTTGTATCTAAGGAACAAATAATGATTAACTGTAAGAAGTTTTTAGATTTGACTCAATCGCTGGAACAACAGAGGAAAAACGGACACCCAAAAAACAGTTTTTCAGGCAAACGTCTCCAGCTGTGGGCATAAATAAAACCTTTTGGCTTGTAAAAACTCCGCTTGACTGATAAACTGACACACTGCTGGAGGAACAGATGGAAAAACAGAACCCAGCTCTGCTTACAGCTGTCACACAGTCTGAAATGAGGAGGCAAGAATGCGGTGGCCAGGCAGCCCGTTTGACAGGCCGACGTACGTGTTGATTCTGAAACGAGCGGGAAAGGGCCGGACTTGACCGAACACGGAGACGCCGTGCCCGGCAGGAGCAATTCCATCCACAAATGAATCAGAAGGCCATCGGGGACTGAGAGCCGTGTAATTCCAGAACTTTAGAGGACGTGTCAAAAAGATTTGACTCTTTAAGGACTTACCACAATCTTGCTAAATATGAGACCACAAATGGAGCTCATTTTTTCCCCTCAGAAATACACTTGTTGCATCATGTTAAACTTTTCCTCAACAACACATGATTTACCCAACGTTTTTTATTTGTTTCGTAATAGTCTACATTTCATGTTAAGGGCCAGAACTCCAGAATTTTATAAGTTAAACGTTCTTAAGTTCAACTCTTTCATTGTTGTTTGTCTCTTTTTTTTGAAGATGTTTACATTTTTTTATTATTGAAATTTCCTGATGAGAATTCCTATCAACTGTTTTTTTATTTTATTTTATTTTATTTTATTTTTTGATAAAATGGTTTAGCAGACACTTTTGTGTTCTCAATAAAGTTATCCCCACTTACCAGTTGGTTTTTGTAAAATGGCACAATGGTGATAACGTAAAGGTTTTTTATGCAGTATTTTAATTGTTTCTTTTCTCGCTAATCTAATTATAAAACACTTTGAGGATTTTTTTAAATATAAGATAAAATAATGTTAAAATAATATAAGAATGTAAAGTACAATAAAACAAATTGAATGAACGACAGTGTAGAAGATAATTACAGGACAATTACTATAGAAAAAGGCTCCATCGTTAAAAGTAATGTGGAGGTGGAAGTTAGGTTTTCAGAATTCTCTAAAGAAATCAATCAAACTAAAATATTAACTTTAATTAAAACACACAGATCTAATTGGGATGAAAACCTAAACAGCTGTAAGCAGTTCTTAGGCATGGTGGTGGAGGGACAATGAATGACAACTTTTTTTTTTTTTTTGCCTATATGACAACTTTGACTAAATGTCTTTTGTCAACATTTTTTAGACTTATTTTCAACAACTAAAGTTTTCTGAAACTGAGTCGTGACAAAAACTGTTGTACATGACGGAGTTAACAAAGGGTTAACATCCCCAATAGGTGGGATTCTAGGCCTCGAGGGCCAGAATCCTGCTGGGTTTTCAGAAACCCAGACCTACTTGATACTGAAAACCTGGATCAGGTGTTTCTTGCCAAATGATTTTGTAAATCTTTAGCAGAAATAAAATATTTTTTCCAGAGCAGTTGGATTTGTCTGATTATTAGGAAAAAACATTTTCATAGCAAGAGAGTACTTTTCTATTTCTTACTCACTTTTTGTTTTTTTCAACTCAAGTTTTTATTGAGTTTTTACTCATAGAATAACATCAACTCATGTAGCATATACAGTAGTTTACAGGTCAGGTTCCTGAAACAAAACAAAACAAAAAAAATAAGAGCATCACAAAATTAAGAGAACAAAACAAGACAGGGTACTATTGTAAATCCGATTATTATGTTATTATATATATTATATTATTATGTTAATAGGAATTTCTATGAGCTTCCAAACATTTCCGCAGCTTAGGATCTTTACTGACATTTTCAGCTCAATCACTGGGTAAAACAAGTGACTTCCTGCAGACTCGGCTGTCATGCACACAAAGCTTGGCAAAACCTGCAATTATTAGGGGTGAAAACATGAATTTTTGTGGTTTTTATTAAGGGTTAGGACTCTGAACAATAGAAGCCTTATTGTTCTGAGTGGGTTTAACAGCACAGAGGAACTATTTTTATGTTCGGATGGTGAATCCAACAGAGGATAGTGTTACATTCACTGGTGATCATTTTTGATTTATAAAGATGCAGAATATAGACTAACCCCTGAAGAGGTGAGAGAAGCCAAGGAAGTTGTGCAACTGCATCCGAGGATGTGTGAGTGTGCAGGGCACAATCAAAAGCCCACAGGAGGCATCCTCCACTGCCATCACCAGGAGGCCTCTGCAGGGGCCTTTTCCCCACACTCAAGGGGTATTTTCTAAATGATTCCAGCGTGAATAAAGACAGGAGGTCACACACACATTTGTATGTGCGCTGAGGTTTGCTTGGCGGCTTCTCCTGACGAGAAGATTGAGAAGAAATGTGGAGGAAACTGGAGTTACAAAAGACTTGAAACGGCTTCACAGTTTTTGATGACGATTAGGAATATAAAACGTTCTGCTGCTGGAACATTTCCCAAGCAGTTTTTAAACTGTTTAAGATGCAGAAGGAAAGAAGGCTTTTATTTTCTTAAATATCCTAAAATAATTGCCTTCTATGAGGGGAATCTCTTGATTAGTCCAAATGACATAAGTGCGACATGATTGGTTGGACCCTTAAAATTAAGACCCACCCCAATTATGTTTTGATATGTTTTCAAAATGTTTCCAGAGGTCTTTTAATTACAATTATGCTGTTTTTAGCCAAAATAAAGAAAAAAAATTGTAATTTTCTAGGACATAGTTTCTGCAGAGCAGCAGTAAGTCATTAGAAATGTAACTCTGTGAGTTGTGGGCGGGACAGTTGGCACGAAGCAACCCCGCCCCCTAAAAACCCCATTTTCATCAGAGTAGGTCTTTGGCTTTCGTTCTGTAAACAGCCCTTCTGTGATTTCATCTGAAGTCATAATTTGTATCACTAAGTCTATAATGTTTAATAGTTTTCAGGAAATCCAGAGTATTGCAGCAACAGCTATTATAATCTCAGTTTAGGACAACTAAAAAGGAAAATTGTGCAATATTTCTTTCTGAAGATGATTCAACAGTTTTAACAGGATAGGTTTCAAGTATTCATTCTCCTGTTATTTTCATTTGTCCTCTTCCATCTTGACGGCAGTCTCTGATCTTTGTTTGTTTCAGAATTGATGTAGGTTTTTTTTTTGGAAAGCTGATTTAGGTGTAAAAGAAGAAAAAAATCAAGCAATCGTGAAATCTTTTCTGCTCTATGCAATGAAAAAGACTCTCCTCGTTTGTGAAAAGGTGTGAGAGAAAAAAAAAATCATGAGTCAAAAACAATACAAAAGATAATTATTGTACCTGGATTTGAAAATAAAAAATTATGAATAAATGAATGAATGAATGAATGAAATGGTTTATTTCAAACAATCAGGTCATAATACATCACAAGTAGATCTCTTGAAAGGAAGTGGAAGGAAACGAACTTATATAATCCCACCCCGACTCAATCATACCATTTTCTCTACATCAATTATCAATATCCGGTTCAGGACTTAATATCAAATATTAATAGATTCAGGCTATTAAGGATCATTAATTATGAAATTAATGAAAGGTGTTTTGATACATTATTTATATTTCAGGTAAAAGAACTTGAAAATTGTTTTTAATTTTATGGCAGCATCTTTTTTTGAAGATTTTATCGATGAAAAATAAATGTTTTTATACCTTTTTATCTAACGTTGGTGCATAAAAAAATGTGATCAAATACCTAAATTAATATTTTTGAAAACAATCCTTGTCTTTTTAAAGCAAAAACCGCAGCTTCTAAGCATCTATGTTCCATTGTTACAGTTTTATTTATGAAAACACCAACATTTGATTTAGGTCAAGTCTGTAACGACGTTATTGGACCCAATTTCTGATCACATGGTTATAATACACACTGTACGGTACTACGTTTTTATAGGGTTCAGTTAGACACTAAAACATTTTTCCTTCCCTTTTCTGATAAACTGTCAGATCTGTTTGTGTTTCTTTACCTCACTGATGATTCCCACCGCGCCGTGGATTTTGGCGACATAAGCGAGGTAAGCGGGGGACCGCTGTCCCAGCGTTCTCAGAGCTGGAAGGAAGCTGACCAGCGAGGAGGGGCAGGCCTGGGACACCTCCACCAGAGCCCCCAGCAGAGTCTCGCCCAGACAGGGAACGGTCAGATAATTAACCAGCGCAGGCACGTGCGTGCTCAACATCTGAGAGGAAAAACAGAGACCACATGACTCTTTATCGGCCTTCTGATAATGTCCTGTCATTTGTCCTCCTCTCTCTTTATGAGTCACATCGGGGAACATCCGGATAGGCCGGACAGAATTAAAGTGGAAAACGGCTCATGCATTTTTAATGCCTCATCACTTCCAGTAAGTTGTGTGAAGATGCAGAACATTTGGCAACAGCAGTGATGAAAGCAGACTCCACGCGCAAATATTTGGTAATGTGTGAGAAAGCAGAGGAGAAAATTCCAGAGGTCTGTAAACTATGCATGTTCTACCACCATGATTGATGCTAGTCGGTATGTGGCCTCCAGCTTTCTCCTAAATGTGCCCTGCTCCATAATTTGTTGGATTTCAAAAAAAAAAAAAAAAAAAATGAGACAAACCCTGTTTGAAGAATTGTTTAAACATTTTTGTCTACTCATACAAGTTAAAGTTACTTTCAGATTAGATCAGGGGTCCACAAACGGGCCGGATCAGGCCCGCCTCCCCGACCCCGCCACACACCAGAAACGCCGATCGAGACCCACACAGAACATTTTAATCCACCCTTCTGCAGTCTGAACTATGATGAGCGACTGTGTGTTGGTTTAATAGTGATTCAGTTTTTCTTTATTTCTATATTATTATAATTATTTTTCTTTTGTATGTTTTTTCGGACATCTAAAGCTCTTCAGCTCTTTCAGCTATTTAGCCCATTCAGCTAGTAAAATATTCAGCTCTTTTTACCCTAGCATTTTTCACTGTTTTAGTAGTTACTAAGAAGCTATTTTGGGGTTTAGCTTGTATTGTAGCGACATGCTAGCTGTTTTGGCTAATTGTGCATTTAGCTAATATTTCAGCTACAAGCTAGTGGTTTTTACTAATTTAGGCTTTTTTTCAGTTTTTTAGTCTAATTTGGAGTTCAGCTAATATTTCAGCTACGTGCTAGCTGTTTTTACCTATTTCGGCTTTTTTTCTGTTTTGTTTTTTATAAAATTTGGAGTTTAACTAATATTTCAGCTACATGCTAGCTGTTTTGACTAAATTACAAATTTTACCCTTTTTTTGTCTAATTTGACATTTAGCTATTATTTCAGCTACATGCTAGCTGTTTTGTCTGATTTAGGATTTTCTTTTATATTTTTAGGCTAATTTGGAGTTTAGCTAATATTCCAGGTAAAT
>NC_050524.1:28000531-28005618 GCF_002922805.2 Oryzias melastigma | reverse complement strand
TAGCTATCAGCTTTAGCGTTGTCAGCTATTAGTTTCAGCCATTTCAGCTATCAGCTTCAGCGTTTTTAGTTAACAATTTCAGCATCTTTAGCTATCAGCACTAGCATCTTTAGTGGCCAAATTCAGCTTACAGCATTCACTCTACCATTAGGTAATGTTATATATCTAGTTTTTAAAATGTTTTAATATTATTTTTTTCTATGAAGATTATAGAAATGAATTATTAAGATTTGGCTATGTGTGGCTTTCTGGAAAACCGTAAATGTTTACGTTTTCTGTTAGCCTAAAAACCCCAGGCCCCACATCAGAGAAGAAAACAGTTATGTGGCCCTCATTAGAAAGAGTTTGGGGACCCCTGGGTTAGACTCGCGTACTGTCGACACACTTACGATGGGATGCTGCTCTGCTACCATCTGAATGAGTCGAATGAGGTGCTGTTGTTCTGGGGGCTCCAGCTGTGGCATGACTGCTGTCAGGTCGCCTAGGTAACGGTGGATGGTTTCTGGTTTTTTGGGGTAGACTGAAGGCAGCACTCGCAGCAGCATGTAGTTTCCTGTTAGAAAGAGAAATGCAAAAATTCATACTTTAGTGTACTTTTTGGTATTTTAAGCTTTCTTTCAAACAAAACTAAAAAAGAAAAATTATCGGTTCATTTTATTTTTTAATTTTGAAAGAAAAGGTTATTTTCTCTGCTACATATTATTTACATTTGTTTTAATGTTCATTAATGTGAATTGTCCCTTTCTCAATAAAGTTAATTATAATCCAGGAGCAGGTTGTCTCTTTCAGATCTCTGTAAATCAGCTTAAATCTTCCTTCCAAATGTATGAAAAGTACTTTGTTTTTCCTGCTTTTTGTTGTTGAAAATGAAGCTATAAACCAGCCAGTGTTGATTGAGCATGAATCCACCCAACACAAGAATGATCCAACAACCCCCCACTGATACGTGATTTATGGCTGAATTCAGAGATTTTATTCCTTCAAACCGTGTTATTGGCGTTGGGAGAGTTAGAGGTATGTTTTTTATATTGAATGTCTTCACTTTTAGGAATAATAATAAAATAGGAGAGGCAAAACACGGTTAGACGATGGAATTAACATGGAAGCATCAGTGTGAGCTTATGGAAAAGCAAAGGTTTCATTTTTTTGTACTTTTAGCTCTTCTCTTCAGAGGCTGCAGCTTTTCACTACATCCATAAATCTGTTCTCTTCCTCGGCTCTAAGATACTTAAACCATCTCAATTCTTAAGACTTTCTTTCAAAAATTAAAAATGAGCTGATGTACTCATCCCTAATACTTTCCATCTTCATCACTCCAAATAAACAAAACCTAACAAATTCACAAATATTACAAAAATGTATATACAGAGAAATTTACTAAAACATAATTATATTTTACTAGTATCAACCAATAATTCTACATTTTAACGTTAACCTAATTTCTTTAAAAGTATTAAATCATTTAGGATTTTTATCCAAACAATTCCAATGTTCTGTTCCAAATAGATTTAATTTTTTCTTTGATTCAAACATAAAAACACCTTTCGAATTATGGCATTCCTCTGTCCTTAAAAAAAATGACTGCACTCTCGAGAGCAAACTACTTTTAAAAACACAAGTTTTTTTTTTTACAACATTCTAACAAGAACAGTTTCTTTTGATTTACATTGTTGAGTCTACTATTTAAACTCCTCCTCCTTTAATACGGTTGGCTAACTCTACCAAAATACTGATTGCCTTTTATCTTTTCTGCAAAACTTGACAGTTTATTTAAAATAAATATTGATCTTAAGATGGATAACCATTGGATTCAGTTAAGAAAAACATTTTTTCACATAATTGAACAAAGATGGAACTTTCATTAAAACAAACGTGAATTTCTACATAAAAATATAAACTGAAACCAGGTTTTTTATTCAACCCTTTAACTGCCTGCTCAAGCAAACGGTGGGAAACATATAGAAAATATGTTTTTAAAAATACTGATTGTGTGTATTTCTCCCCAAGGTACGGAGCCCCTAAAGGGAAATTGAAGAAAAAAAAAAGTATTTTTTTTTTTTTTACAAAAATTAAAACAATAATAATAATAAAAAAAGAATTGTGGTTAGTAACGGATACGCACCAGATAGTAACTGATACACTTTAATTGGTAACCGGAACATTTTTTTTATTCAATTTTAAGAAAAAAAAGTTAGAATCAACCAGAATTTTTTTTTACTATTTTAATTTTTAGAAAAACAAGTTCTGTTTTTATTACTTCAATTTTGTTTACAAATCCCCTAAGTATTTTTTTAAAAAAACAAACATTTTTGTTTATTTCAATTTTTTTTTTTTTTTTTTTACTTTGATGTCCCTTTAGGGGCTCCGTACTAAGGCAAAAAGCAGCAAAAAAAAAAACTTTTCTTGTGTTTTTTTTTGTTTTTTGTGTATTTAAATGGTTAAGAAAACACAAAAATGACAAAACAAAACTGTTCCTTTCAAAGCCTGGCCCAATTCTTTTACATCTACTCTTAGCTGGCTCCTCTTTTCACCTGTGTCTCATTTATTCAAACATGTCTGCTTTGCTCCACCTGCTTACCCATCAATATCAATGTCCTCTGCAAAGAAACACAAAGCCTTTATATTAGTTTTCAAACCTCTTAGGACCTCAAGACATGAATGGACATCATTGCATTTTGGGATATTTCCCCAGGAGGTACTTCTGCTTAACTGGGACCCTGTGACGGGTTAGACATTAGTTTTGGTCTTTAAAGGTTAAAGAAGAGTCGCCTAGCCCTAAAAAGTGAAGTTACAGATATAAATCCTTCACTACGTCTTTCCAAAGCTCCACCATCACAATCAGTTCTTTGGCGTTTTGACAATTCAGAAAAATAGATTCATTTTAAAGGAAAAACATAAGCAAAAACAGCCGTGAAAGTCATCCTCTCAGGTCAAGGGTCACACCTGACAGGAATCTAAAAGATATAGACGGAGGAGGTCTGGAGAAGAGGGAAATACTGTACATCATCAATGACTGATAGATACATTCTCAGACAGGATCCAATTTTTGTGTCAAGATACACAAGAAAAATTCCCATTAATGGACGGCTCCAGTTCAGGCACAGAGATAGTGGTAGATCGTCATAAAGCTGGAGGTGAAGCCCTAAGAGGTCTTTTAGGAGGAATGTTAAAAGGCAGGTGGAGCCGAGGATCTGAACCGGAGGATTTACAGCCCTAAACTGTACGCCAGCATGCGCGGAAAATCCTCCGTAGCCTGAGAGGATGATGACTACATTTACAAAGTCTCTTATCAAAACGTCTCCTAAACCTAACAAGTTTCTTTTTGTGTCTTTGTTAGTGTTGACCTTCACACCAACACCCAAGTCCTGCTGACGACTTACAGAAGAATGAAGCGACCTTTATGGAAAGGTCACGTTCCTGACAACTTCTCCCAGCATTCCGGATGTTTTTGTGATGAAAGAGGACGATTGGATCATTTTAACAACAAGTTCATTCACAAAAAAATAGATAAATGTTACTTTTATTCCTACTTTTGTTATGTACAATGAAGTATTCAGCTCAGTATTAGTATTAGGGCCACCACCAAAAAAAAAAAAAAGTAATATTACAAGAAAAAAGTCGTAAGTCAAAGCCCGGCAAGTGGATTTTCATTGTTCTTATGCTAGCGTTTTCATGTCTCTTTGTTGTTATGTGTTGAAACAGGACATACATGGCGTAAGGTGACAAATGGACTTCAGGATATGTGAATGATACGGGCAGAATAAAGTGGCTGTTCTGTAAACGTGTGTCTCTGACATCCTTCTAGTACATATAAAACTCCACATTACAAACACTGAACCTCGGAAAGCCCGCTGCACTACTATTAATATGATTTCAAGTCACCAAAAGGTTCCAAATTTCTTTATTTTGAAACCAATCTGGAAATAAAGCTTCACACAAATGCACCATGTCTTTGATCTTAATAAACACATAAACGCTGGTGGTTTTTCTAATAAATTCATGACTTTTCTTCTCATAAATGTTCATGTTTTAAAGTCGCAGATTAACAATTTACTTTAAAACATGTACATTTATGAGAAATAAAAGTTAGAAAATTAGCCTAGGACTTTCAAACTCATGAATTTATGACTTTATCCTCGTAATTTACCAGTTACCTCTTTTTTTTCGTATATTTACATCTTTCAAGTTGTAATTAAAAAATGTTTTTTGCTTGTAAAATGGACCTAATGATGGTTTCTGTCTTGTTTTTTTATTTTATTTTTTTATTTCTATTTTATTTTTATGACAGAGTATTTGGGCCACTTTATAAACAGAATAAAAAATGTAAAATACGACTTTAAAACTCGTAAATTTACGAGAAAAAAGTCGCAACTGCTAAATTACGAGAATTGAGTCGTATATTTATGACTTTAAAGTCATAGTCTAAATTTATTAATTTTTTCTCGTAAATTTATGACTTTTAATCTCATAAATTTACATGAATTAAAGTTGTAAATTTACCAGAAATAACTTGTAAATTTACAAGATTTAAAGTCGTAAATTAATGAGACAAGAACTAAAGTCGTCAGTTTATGTGCTCGAAGATGAAAGATGTGGAGTATCTTGTGAAGGTTTATTTCCAGGTTGGTGTTAAAAACAAAGAAATTCAGAACCTTTTAGCGACATGAAGTCAAATAATCAGTGAATCTGACTTTTCTGGTTCAGTATCGGTAAAGCAGAGTCTCATATGTAAAATAAAGAGATCAGAGACTCACCTTCACAGGAGCACCACTTTATTTTACCCAGAATCCCTTTCACCACCTTACATCATATCTATGAGATTAAATCTCATAGATTTACGTTGTAAATTTATGAAATTTAAAGTCATAATAATGTTTTTTTGGTGGTCCTAATACTCTGTCGTATATTTTATTTTGTTTTTTTGTGGTTATTTTTTCAATCCATTCTGTGCAGGTTGGCTTTGGCTTCTCCTGGAAATGGTCAAATCTGTCAGGAATGATCTGAATAGTTTTTATTATTTCAGGAATCTTTTGCATTTCATGAATGATTTTAAATGTAATTTTGCATAACTATTTCTTTGGTGTTAA
>NC_050524.1:27994708-28000402 GCF_002922805.2 Oryzias melastigma | reverse complement strand
TCCCTTTCACCACCTTATGTCATATCTATGAGATTAAATCTCATAGATTTACGTCGTAAATTTACGAAATTTAAAGTCATAATAATGTTTTTTTGGTGGTCCTAATACTCTGTCGTATATTTTATTTTGTTTTTTTTGTGGTTATTTTTTCAATCCATTCTGTGCAGGTTGGCTTTGGCTTCTCCTGGAAATGGTCAAATCTGTCAGGAATGATCTGAATAGTTTTTATTATTTCAGGAATCTTTTGCATTTCATGAATGATTTTAAATGTAATTTTGCATAACTATTTCTTTGGTGTTAAATCCTTGAACATTCTGGATTTGTCCTCTGGGTTTTCCTCTCCTAATCAACCATAACAGTTTTAAAAGATTGTCTAGTTTTATACAAACTAATCATCTACACTTCTTCATATTTCAAAATATCCTGTCAATTTTCATCATCACGAGAGCAAAGTGGGTAGTTTCTAGATACTTCACTCAGAAAAGATCTTCTAAAAAAGATGCTCTTTAAGAGGAACAACCCTTCACTAAAACCTGAAATGTAATCACATTCAGGAAAGGCCAGAAGAGCTGGGCCAAAGCCCCAAACCAAAACCATGACTTCATCATAAGTGGATTAAGACTTTTGTCAAAAACACTAAAAAGTTCTGGATTCTGCAAAAAATATAGGAGGTTTGGAGATTTGAAAATCAATTATCAATTACAGGGATGTCAGTTATTGATGGAAAACATTTGGGAACCATCCAATCATAACAAAAAACTGCATCCATGTTGCCAAAAGAAACCGAACTCCTGTGAGGGAGGTAACAGAACCGTGAAAAAGAGACATCCAGAGGGATGATTCTGGACGGTTTTACAGCTCAAACATGATTTCTGTGGCTTTAAACACTCCCCGACGTGTCCTGGGAGTCATTCATCACGCCGCTTAAATCACCTGTAGTAGATGGGTGGGGGGCATAAAAACTGTCAACGTATGAAGCAAGTTGTTTCCTACATTTAAATGATACGCCTGAAGCCCTTTAAAATAATCCTGATCATGAGGTACTAATGCCTCGCTGTCTAAAAGGCTTTCATCAGAGCGTGAAGATCATGAACAGACCCACAGAACTGCTTTTTAATTCAAGCAGCAACATCTCCAAAACACGTCCTGGATGTTCTGACTCGTCTGTGCCCCGAATCTCACCTCCAACAAGCAGGACAGTCATCGGTGAAGCTCTCGAACAAGCGTCACACACGTAAGAGCTACTCCTCCTCCTCTGCTGAGTCAGCGTCTGATTAGGAGCATGTAGTCGTGGAGTAAAGCTATATAAAAGCTACAATCAGACTGTGTTACAAGCATTTCATCACAACATTATTAATATTTCATCCATTCCTTCTGACGAATGACGGCTTTCTCTTTATGGTCCTATACGAGGACAGGCCAGTATACTGTCATCCTGGAATCAGCGTTTCGGTTTTCCCCCAAAACAGGCACAAATCCAACTCCTTGAACGTCAGCAAAAATATGACTAAATTTGGCACAAAGTTCAGCCTCGATTAAAAAAAAAAAACACACATAACACCTCCAGGTGCAAAAACAAGGACAGCAAAGCTGCCAAAGCAAAGACATGCATTCAGTTATGAAGCTCAAACTAGTTCTACAAAGACGGATCCAAATGTGGCTCAACGCAACCAGCCGAACTGAATCAAGACAAGAAAAAGAATCATTTCTTTAAAAATATAATGCATTTTCACAGGTATAGTGGGTGTTATTGTTTCTGTAAACAGGGCGACATTTTAGTGCAGGGTCAGCAGAAAACACTGCACAAAGGCTTTACGGTAGTTTGCTATAAATACAAATGAATTGTGGGAATTTACTGTAAAAAGAAAAATGGATTGTGGGAGTTTCCCTTGTTGTGTGAATGCATTCAATGCATTCACACTATTGAGATTCTTCATTTACGTTTTCTTCCGTACGTTTTTTGACACGTAAAAACTCAAGCACACTTTATGCGATTTACACAATCTTGGTATCAAAACGTTCAGCTCGTTAAGGACATCACTGCTTGTATTTTTGGTTTTCACGATATTACGCAATTTATGTGAATTTTCAGCCCATGTTAAGTCCATCCATCCATCCATTTTCCTGACCGCTTTGTCCCTTTCGGGGTCGCCTATCCCGGCTACTGAAGGGCGAAGGCGGGGTACACCCTGGACAGATCGCCAGTCTGTCTCAGGGCCTCAATCACACACCCATCCACTCTCACATTCATACCTAGGGGCAATTTAGAGTCACCAATTAACCTATGAGGCATGTTTTTGGACGGTGGGAGGAAGCCGGAGTCCCCGGTGAAAACCCACGCATGCACGGGGAGAACATGCAAACTCCACACAGAAAGGTCCCAGCCGGGATTTGAACCGGGGCCTTCTCGCTGTGAGGCAAGAGCGCTAACCACTGCACCACCGTGCAGCCCCCATATTAAGTCAATGGGAAAATTTAAACTTTTTACTGCACCTTAAAACTTTTACAATATTGGTATCAAAACGTTCAGCATGTTCAGGACATTAATGCACGAACTTTTGGTATTCGTACATTTTAGTTTTTTTACGCAATTTATGCTAATTAATGCAATTTAAGCTATTAATGCTAATTTATGCAATTTAAGCACTTTACACACTTTATACACTTAATGTACGTTATACAATTTAAGCAACTACTGCAAATTTAAGCAATTTACGCGATTTACAACAATGCGATAATGCATTCACACTAGCATTATCGCAGGTAATGCGACTTTTCTAGTTACTATTGTAATTTCACCATTGAAAATAGAAGCAGGTTGAAACTGTATTGATATGGGGGTTTAAATAATTATCAGCCCCAAACATGCAAAAAATATCATAATTGCAACGTGTCGAAACAGTTTTAAAAATAGTTTAAACTGCAGAATTAAAGCAGAACTGAACAGAAACTCTTAGGTATAAAGAACAAAAAAATCATGTTCTACAAAGACATGATCTAGAGGGATTCCTGCCTTAATGAGAGTTCCAGATGCATTAATCTTCTCCTCACCAGGAAATCTTAAGTCAATATTTGCACCACGTGCATTAAACCTAATTCACACACATGTGGGAACATCTGTCGAATATTTGCAGCAAGATCTGGGATAAATAATACTGTTTACATTAGGCCACAAAAGGCCTCTATTCTATACAGTCATGCATGCATCTAAAACAATGGCAGTCATAATAAAACAGAGAAAGTCAATGATTGACTGATTCACTTATTAGTTTCTGGTAAAAAAAAAAGGTGCTTTGGCAGTTTGGGGCTTCAATGTGGGATTAATTAGAATCCAAGCTTTCCTGCTTTTCCCTTTTGTTTTCAGTTAGGAGACAGATGCCTGTCCTCCTGTGATCCCACTCTCACATCTTCACCCGCAAAAAGAGAAAGAGGGAAATTTATTTGACAGCAGAGACAAAAGCACAGCCATACAAGGTTAAAGAGGATAATAAACTCATTGAGAACTTGAACAGAACCTTTGGAAATCACAACTGGATTTGCAGCCAGCAGTGACGCCACACTGTAGTGCGAGTGTGCAGCTTTTATTTTTCATAAAAGGACAATTCGTAGCACATTGCTCTACCTGGCAGGCTTCACAGGACCCACAGTGGACTCGGTCTGATACTTGAATGTTTCTGATCAGCACAAGTTAGATTCACAAGTTTTCTAAAAGTGTCATTCAGCATCTTTAAGTTAGAAATCTCTTTTTTTTTTCTTTCTTATTTGGGGACTTTGTTAGGAATTGTTTTTACTAAAGGCACAACGTTTAAGATAAACTCAAAACTATATCTTAAAATATAATAATATTAACAGAAGTAAGAAACAGAGGTGATGGAATAATTGGTGTTTTGATTTGAAAATTTGTGCTAAAGAAAGACAGGGAAGGAGGAAGGAGAAAAGTTTCAAATTAAGGGACAACACAACAGAACAAATTCTGATTTTTTTAATGCACATTTTAATACATTTTATAGTAGAAGGAATCAGATATTCTTCAAGAAAAAATAGCCACCCTGTCAATCATATTCATAGAGTGAAGTCATAGGAGTGCAACCAGGAACTTATTTAACACAATTAAAGCTCCTTTATTTTTATTTTTGCTGTAATGAATCATTATTAATTTAATATAGGCCTTTATGAAATATTTGTATTTTTTATAATGTGCAGAACTTCACTTTATAATTTATAATTCAAACATCGACGTGCAGTTTGGATTTTTGAGTTCAGAGGTTTTGAAGCTGCTCTCCAGCTGTAAATACGACTATAAACACCATATCTCTCCAGCATTTCCTTCAAACATTTAGTGTCTGGTTAGCTCAGTTGGTTAAGTGCAGGACTAACATGGGAAATGAGGGTTCACCTCCCAGAGTGCACTGAGCTTCATCCAGTGTGTTAGCCAAAACCCTTTGCTCTACTGCCAGACTGTGTAACACACATAGTGCCAGACGGCGGCCTGGATAAAATACAAAGTTGTTTTAAGAAAAACCTCTGGTATAAAAAGCTACTTCACCATGACAACCCCTGAAAGGGCAAGCCACATGGTGAACAACAACAACATTTCATTAGGTTTTTCATTCATCCCGGGCTCACGCTGCATCCAATCTCTGCGAGACTCCGAACTCCGCCATTAACAAAAGAAGTACTTGTAGAGGTTAATCTTTAGTTTCCATGGATCGGTTCCTTTTGGTTCTGATTCTTTAACTTCTTCACAAAAGGACAAAGACAAAGTTCTGGTTTACACACATTCAATCCCAGGGTGGGATTATATAAGTTCGCTTCCTTCCACTCCCTTTCAAGCGATCTACTTGTGATTCATTAAGTGATATTTTATTTCATGTATTATGACCTGATTGCTTGAAATAAACCATTTAATTCATTCATTCATTCATTCATTCATTCAGTCATTCATTCATTCATTCAATGTAGCTGCACGCACACAGTAAAACGAATGTGTCACACTGTCGTTGTCCTATCTTTATTGACAAAAAGTTTGAAAACAGAACTTCTTCTTCTACTCATAAAATGGTCATGAAATAACAGAGTTGCGCCCTCTAGTGGTCAAACCAATTGAAACAATCATCCGAGTTCCAAAAATGTTGCCGAAACAAAATATACATGAAATCAATAAAAAAAAAATACATTTCTATGCCGTCTCAAACTCCCAAGAAAAGGTGCTTACAATTATCAAACTCTAATTCCACAGTGATTTTGAATCATATTCACAACACTTCGTTTTCTGCAGGACTCGTCTTCATTCAATGAGCTTAAAGTACATATTTGACTGTGTTTCATGTGTTGTGTAATAAACAGAGGAGACCGGGATTGGTTGTCACAATGATGTCATGTTTACAACTCGGTGAAAACAGTGAGTACAGCGGAAAATAGGTTTGACTTTGAGAAATCTAACAGAAACACTCGCATGATTTAGGTTTAAGTTTAGGTCGTAAGTAGCCCCAACCTCTCAAGAAAGTGCTCTGGCTTATGGTAAAAATTTGAAGCCAAAAAATGGGTACAGAGATGCGGATCGGACTGGATACAGAGTGAGTGCCTCTCACACTTTTCAGGTTATGAAAGACTCTGGCGTCCGCACCAGAACCGGACCGGAAGCAGAGTTAGCCCGGGTTCATGCTTCCATCCTCTAAATGTGCTTTCGGTCCT
>NC_050524.1:27986137-27993511 GCF_002922805.2 Oryzias melastigma | reverse complement strand
TCTCAAGAAAGTGCTCTGGCTTACGGTAAAAATTTGAAGTCAAAAAACGGGTACAAAGATGCGGATCGGACTGGATACAGAGTGAGTGCCTCTCACACTTTTCAGGTTATGTAAAGACTCTGGCGTCCGCACCAGAACCGGACCGGAAGCAGAGTTAGCCCGGGTTCATGCTTCCATCCTCTAAATGTGCTTTCGGTCCTGTGTAGGATTCTGGAAGGGAGAGTACACTCAGGACAGTTCCCCATTGCTGTGCCAATAACATATACTTATAATAACTTATAACTTACTATAATTAACCTATGAATGCATCTTTTCAACCAAAGAAAATCAAAGGAGAACATACAAACTCCACACAGAAAAGATTCACACTAGGGCTTTCTGGATAGTGCCAACCACTACCCCACCGTGCAACCTGCACTTTTGGTTTCCAAACCTAAAATTACTGCTAATGACTTTATTTTGCATTGTTTTCATCTCGTATGTCTCCAGTATGCATGATATAACTTTCTCTGGTTCTAGGTTCTAGGTTTGTCCTCTCCATGGTCATCCAGCTGAAAGTCTTTTTGACACTTGGCAGTAGACGTCCCTCAGATTTCATCTTCAGTTTTGTCATTTCAAAACACAAAACTGTTGCCTCTACTGTAGATAGAATAAAACGTGTTTCGTCTCCTGCTGGATTTGTTTTACCAGACGGAGAAAGTCAAGATCTTCAAACTTCACGGCTGGCAGAAAGCTTTGTGTTTGTGTGTTTGTGAAAGATTGACGTGTCAAATTCCGCACTTCCTTTAAAGACGCTTCCTCCCAAAATGTGAACGCACTTCGAACAGAGATGCTGTGTTCCCATTGTCCCACACAACTCCCTCTGTCTGTCAGCGCAGCTGTCAGCATGAAAAGGCCTTTCCAGGCAGATAACAAGCGCGTTCCAGTATGCCAGACAAAGAAACGGCACAAAGAAACAGTCTTTGGCAGACAGAAAGATACGAGGGAGGGCAGCAGAAGGACTGTGGGCATATCCTAAAATTCCCTTCGGAAAGTAATTATTTCCATCCCATTAAAAGAGACATAAACAAACACGAACGCACAAGTAAATACATCCACAGATTGAGGAAGGAAAACAATAAAACCATTGAGAAACATCTAAATACGGTCTGGGCGGCGTTCAAACTTCCTTAACTCACACACACACATGCAGAACTCTGCATGAGGCAAACGTTTGCAGGAGTGGGTTCTCTCTGCTCTCATATCTGATTACGACATATACCTCCAACGACGCATGACTCACGCGCTCCTCCAGCTCTGAGGAGATCCAAATGTTTGCAGCAGGACGGAGATTCGCAGAAACTTCCTTCCTTTTTCTCTACAGGCGCTTAGTGTTTGTTTGATGTATAAACCTGTGCAATAACTGGGGTTTAGGCGTAACGCTATAAACGATGTTATGATCAATCTGCTTGACAAAGACAGTTAGAAGTGGGATCCTGGGAATAGAGGTCAGCTTCTACAACAAGAGTTTCCTACAAATGTCATTGGAATCCCTATTAGCTTGCCTCTGCCTACTTTAATGATGCTGAATTCAAACAAATCCTAAAGCATTGTCTCTAAAGGGTTTATGAAGGTCACTGGATATAAACGGGTAGTGACCAGCCCAGGTAATGAAACTGTGTTTCTCTGCCCTGTTAGATACCAATTACCTGGAACAGGTGTGTTCAGTCGGACATAAAACCCAGCAGCAAGAAGTAAGGATAACAGGAAAAGTAGCAGGGTGGGAGTCCTCAAGGACCAGGGTTGGGCAGCCTCTTAATTTAACAATCGGTGGTTTCATCTGAAACCTAAAATCTGGACGACTGAATAAACAGAAACCAGTATTATCTTTAGATGTACAAAAGATGAGAACTCAAATTCATATTTTTTTTCTTAAAACACATTTTAAACCTCTCTTTTGGATTACCACAACATAGTTTATCCCTTATGGCCAAGATAGACGATGACTGGAACCAGTTTTCCTTCCGTAACAGTTTTGAAAACTAATTCAGAAAGAAAATGATGAACAGTAATCCCCCCTTATCACGGGGCTTACTGACCGGAGACATCAGCGAATACCCTGAATCCACGAAAACGGAGAACCACCACCCCCGTCCCCAACCACATCTCACCCTCCCCATCCCCCGCCACCGAATAATGTCCGTTACCGATCCATACTCATAAAAAAACTTCTGATCAGGCTTTGTAAAATATTTACAAATGAGCATTGGAGTATTGCTCAACATCAATAGTTTTTTATTAATTCAGAACAAAAGACTGTACAGCAGGGTACTTTATAACGCACATGAGAAGGTTCACTATGTCTCTGTGCCTTAAAACCAGGAGTGCGTGCTTCTCTATCAAATAAGTGAGAGAGGGCATCTTCTTCCATAATCAACATCTGCTCTGAATGATATTTATCATATCAGGATGCTGAGGTGTATCTCCGCTTCCATCCAAAAGCAGAGATACACCTCAGCAGCGCAGCTCCTCCTTCACATGCAAACATTTCATCCAAGCATCTTAAGTAGTTGTAGTTTTTGTGATGAATGGGAAGAGTCACGTGACTGAAAAAAAAAATCCACAAGTACCTGAAACTACAAATAAAGTGGGACATTGCTGTGTATTATTGCTCACCTTAGCATTTGGGTTCCCACTCCAATGAAAATGTGTATTTTTGGTGTTTTATATGCATTCTTGTGGATTTTTTCTGATGAATAATAAAAAAAAAAAAAAGCGTAAAATGGTATTTCTGAGTATAATCAAATCATTTTGAATCAGGAGAAGACAAAAAATGTAGTTGGAAAAAGCTTGTGAGGCCACAAGCTCCCTGTTCAACCCAAACATCCACCTGTAGACGACTGAATCCATGTACCATGCCTGAGCTGGCATCTGGCTCAAAACTGTACGTCTGGGTATCTCTGATGTTCCTCAACATTTTTGTCTAATGTTAGGTCGGGAGGGGTTGTAAGCTAGCAGGAAAGAGGAAAAATAAAGGGATGATGGGAAGTGACAGTGGGCTTACACCCCCCAACGGACCCGCCACAACTAAGAGGCGAATTTTATGTAAATTACTGCCACTTCATAGAAACTATGTCCTAGAAAACAACACATTTTTTTTTATTTTAGTATAATTATAATTAAAATTAATAGATTAAAAGATAATCGAAGTGGAACTTTAAATTATTAGTTGGTAAACTTACTGGCAACCTTTTGGTCTAATTGTCTTATCATTTATCTTCTGTCATTTGCAGATGTACAAACTTTACTTGTTAACAAACAATATTAATCGACAAAACTGAATCAAGAAAGTAAAAAGACCCTTTAAAAAAGTCTTATTTTCGTCTCAATGATCTTAATAATCTTAGTTTAAGAAAAAAAGTCTTAGTGAATAAAATTTTTTCTTAAAAAAGATTTTTTAGTAAGACTATTTTTTTTACACTGTTATTTATTATTTTTTTTTATTAAATATAGGTGTCAAAATTACCCCTGACTACAACCCAGCTGGGACACAATCACAGGGTCCAAACTGCTTCTTTTCCCCACAAATGCATCTCCTTCCACAGAAAACCTCACAACATCTTTAAGAAGAAATAGATGAAGGCAAAAACACTTCAGTGTAAACTATGTTGAAATCAAAGGAAACAAGTAATTAAACGTGTTGAGATCACGAGGCTACGAGCTATGAAACAGCGGGCTTCCTGACAAAAGATTGCTCAGCATTTAGCAGAAAAAAAAACCCTGCAGACACAGAAATAGAGGAAGAGGTGGAGAGTCATTAGGAGGAGGAGGAGGAGGGCCGCATACAGTATGAGGGCTTGAAAAACAGAGAGGTGGACGTCTGAGACAGTCAGAAAGCAGACACCGCCTCTCACCTTCACAGGTAACCCGTCTTCAGGATGTTTCCATGGAGATTGTGCGTGCTGGCCGGCTTCATGAGCGCTACTCTCGCCTTTGAAGATGACATTGAGGTCAACTACTCTTACTTCAATGAAATCACAGACGGGGTAACACCAGAACGTGAGTGTTCAACCTCTTTGTGTGGCTAAACGATCGTTTCTTTCTTTGAATTTGCAGTTTTGTTGGCAGAGAGGGAAAAGCAGGGCATAGATTTACGTCGTCAGTGAGTAAAAGCGCTGCAGGGGAGCAGCAAATTACAAAAAGCTGTGTTGGATAGAAATGGCAAAAATGCTTTTTTTTTCGACTCAACTGTATTGGAATATTATTATTCCAGCAATAGTCTTACTCTTATAGTTTGTTGAGAACAAAAATGTTGCTGTTAACTCGTCCCTGATCTGTTCCTAAAATCAACCTTTGTGTTGTGGAGGGGTGACTGCCTGTGCGCCCCCCAAGAACAGCTTCCCATCCTGCATTTGTTTGTTGTTACAAGTCTGGCAGGAGGTATAATTGCAGCCCCAGAGGTTAACAGGCGGGAAAACAGTCACGTCGTCCGTAATACCACTGATTGACGCTTAGAGAAACGAGGACGGTGAAACGTATTCACAAAATAAGAGGTGGTTTAAAAAAAAAAAAGGGATCATAAAGGGGCTCAAATCATGTCTGCTTGCAGGTGTGTGAGGGAGGCTGGGGGGGGACGCAGGTCACTGCATCTGACCCCCTCAAACATCAGAATCTGTGAGCGGAATCTGAATTAATGGCTAACATGAAGGAGGTCGTGACACAGTTCAGTTTCACACGGATGTCAGGCTGACATGCAGCAGACGGGGGATGAAAAACATGCAAATATACATTTATGTAGCTTAACTCTTATATACAAAATCTTTAACATACTGTAACTTTTCTACAGCTAACACAATCAATATAATTCCAGTAGATTTTGAAGGAGAAAAGCGGCTTTTCTCCTTCAAAATCTACTGGAATTACGTTGATTATCAACAATTAAAAAAATCAAAGACTATAAACACTAGAGCTTCCATGTTAAAGGGTTAAACATCTTTTTGTGTCATGTGACCGAGCTGAAAGCGTCGATTTTTGAACACCCACAGAACCCCCTCTGGGATACGCGAACAATGAAAGACTCAGAGCCTAACCATAACAGCATGTGTAAACTGCTCCCCCACTCTTCGGCCCGTTTACCCTCCCCAGCTCTGTCATATCCCTCCACCTTCTCCTGGTTTTTCTCCCCATCTCTCACCAGGTCCTCCCATCTTTTTCCTTCCATCCATTCCATTCTATACAAAGCGGCTGAGCTTCAGGTTGATGAGGCTACTGCGTTCTGATGCCATCAAAATCCATTTTTATTTCTTCATTTTTCTAAAATTATTTTTCCTTATCTAAGAACCGACTGTTCCTCCAGTAAATTAAACAACATTTTCCCAAAGTTTTGTTGATGTATTAAAAACAATAAAAAGAGATGTCTCTTCATATCAAAAAAATATACAGAATTGCATAAAAAAGATGCAATAAAATCACTGAAATCACTGAAGCTAATAGCTGAAAACGCTGAAGCTGATAGCTAGCTAAAATATTAGCTAAATGCCAATATAACCAAAAAAACTGAAGAAAAAGCTTAAATTAGCCAAAACATCAAGAGTATAAATATTAGCCTAACTACAAAACAGCCTAAAAAAATCTTAGTAAATGCCAAAGCTAGCAGAATGTCAATTTTTAAAACTTTAAAGCCGTAACTTTTTAACATAAATATGAAAAATAAAAAGGTAGGAATATTATTCCAGAATAAATCAACCTAAACCTTAAATAACTTTCAATATTTTACTCTAAATAAAAATATATTTTGTCAAAATTATGCAAGTTAGAAATAAGAGCAAGATAACATCGGTCCATTAATAACAATAAAATTAAATGATCTTGAGGGCCGGATGGAATTACCGGGAGGGCCGGATCCGGCCCCCGGGCCTTGACTTTGACACGTATGTTCTAATTTGACGTAAGCACTGCAAAAATCATTTTTAACAATGAGTATTTACACTGTTGTATTTTCTTTTTTTCAATCAATACATTTCTTTATTTCTGACATGAATGTGATATATCTGTGATTTTAGTTGTCTTGTCTACAATTAATGCTGAATCAAACCAATTAAAGCTGATTCCTCTCTGCAGCGACCGTGAGTTCAGAGCCCTGCGCTTCTCAAGACCTGAGCAAATGGGATAAAATCTTCACCATGCTGGAGAACAGTGAGATGAGGGAGAACATGCTCCTTCAGTACGCCGATGACGTGGTGAAGGTGAAGATGGATTCACTCCAAAGTGAACTAATAAGGTTGGTGTGAGAAAAGAAAAACAACAATGGGGAGCCCCACAACAGGGTCGAATGAAGACAGAAATGAGTTTGGACCATAAAAATACCAAATTCTAAGATTTTATCATTAAAGATACATCTTTTGATCTATTTTAAAAGTGTTTCAAGTCGTCTTTTAATTGAGTTTGACCATGTGTAGCCAAAACCAAAACAGTTTCTATAGTTTCTGCAGAATGGCAGTAGTTCATTAGAAATTTACCTGAGTTGGCCCTGAGCAGCCCCGCCCCCTTTCTCCTCACTGTTGCTGAGAGCTCTCTCTTTATACTCTCTCCCACTAGCTTACAGCCTCTCACACTCTCATCCTAACATTAGAGGTACAACAAAAGTGATGAACAATATTGCAGCTATCCAGCCGAACAGTTTGGAGCCAAATATCTCAGACAAACATAAAAAAGACGTTCATGGATCCATTTGTCTGCAAGTAGATGCATAGAAGGGGGCGGAGTAGGGAGACTTTGGCCCGCCCACATCAGCTGCTGTGTCACAACTGACAACTTTATCAAACTGCCTTTTTTGTGACCCTCTCAGCATATTTTCTACGTCACAAATACCCTCTTTTTTTATCTGCTCCTGGTTCACAACAATTTGAATAAATACGTACTCAGAAATGGAATTTGGAGCAACTTTTTTTAATCATATATAAAGGTTTAATAATCAAGATGAGGATTATTCCCTTGAGATGAAGCATGTCGTTTTAGATTTATATCAAAAAAGAAAAGATGACAAAACAAAACAAAAAAAACCTAATTATAATATAGGTTAATTATTTATCCATCATAAACACACATAACAGCTCTGACTTTTACCTCTCAACCCAATTCAGTTTTACAGAACATATTCAATCAAACCACAGAACACAAATGATATTTAAATATCTTAAGAGGGAGAGAAAAATAAAATAAAAACTAGTAGATTGTGAATGTTTTGAGAAAGCTCTCCTAAATAATATCAAAGAGCGTACAGAGTGGGAAGGTTATTCCATCATAGAAAAAAGCTACAAAAACATTTTCATTGGAGTGGGCTTTTAAAAATGGTCTTAAACGGAACATATTTCCATTATTTTTGCTAAATAATCA